>NC_088347.1:30165000-30400000 GCF_036884655.1 Musa acuminata AAA Group
TGCTGCACAAGTATCCATCATGGGAGATCAATTGGGATTCCATTCTCTCATATTAGTAGTCTAACAGTATGCAATCTTATGATAGATTTGGTGTAGTTTCTGGTTTGGGGGGTTGGCTTGGTTGCTGCAAATGGCGTATTGGACATTTGCTGGCAATTGCTGTATCATTTGGGTCCTTCCAGCACTAGCAATTGAATCTTTGTATGTAGTTCAATCTCCTGGTTTTGCTGATTTTTTTTTTTCTATGCTCTACCAGGTTGTAGGTTGGGTTCTTCCCAAATCTCATGTGTAGCTTTCTAATTACTAATTTTGTGTGTATGGATGTGCATTTTGTGAGTTATCAGATCCAAATATTTGCAAATTATTGGGAGATTTAATGCAAACAAGAAACAAATCTGTATCCTATCTTGCAATATTGGTGCTGCTAAAATGATATGCATATAGCATTAGCTTCATGAATGTTAAACATATAAATCATATTGTTTATTGTAGCTGATGATCTTTTAACTCTTTATACAGCTCAATTATGATAAAAGATTTATGTAGTCGATCCCAAATAGTTCACGCCACATTATGACTGACTTATTATTGTTGTATTGTATCCTCTAGATTCACAGAAGGAAAAGCCATCATTATGACACACAACCGTCTCGAGACCTGATCCATCCACTGCTGCTTGTGCCAGTATGCCACTCATCTTCTGTATGTGTGCAGGCCATGCTCTATCTGAACTGTAATCTGAATCAAGCTAAATAGATCCCTTTGGCCAGGGTAATACTGAATAGATTGTTTTAATGTTTCTTGTGAAGAGTTTGAGAAGAATTGAATGATTGTTTTCATGAATGAGATCATGTTCACTCAATCTTTCATCGATGCAGGTGGGAGGTTTTGATCAAATAGACTCCATGGCAGGAGTTTGGTTCCTTCCTCCACTAACTTCATCAACAAATGAAGGTTTCAACTCTCAACTACTCTTCTCATTTTCCTACTATATCAGTTCCTTCGACCAGAAGTCTCTGAGGTTTACTTTCATGTTCAATCCTTATCTGTATCTCTTTTGCTAGTTGATAGGAAGTGGACTAAGTGTCAACAGAGAATGAAGAATCTGGATATATACATCTGCTTGAACTGTGATAAGGACACCATTGTTATCTGAAACAAGTCTGAACCCATGACACCCCCATACTGCATTCATGATTGCATGGGAGTTATGACTAGGTTCCCATTCCAAGCCACACATACCAAAAACATTCCATCTGTCTTTGCTTTATCTTTCTCCCTCAATCATTTGGATGTTCATGGCTTCAGAGACAATCTTTTCTGGCTCACACTTCTTAGCCTCCTTTTTTTCTTTTAAAGGATAATTGAGGGGGTAGTCCCCCACCTAGATCATAATCTAAAAATCCAATTATGATCTCACATCAACATACCTGAATTCCTCTAGAAGCTTATGGAAGGAAGTCACTTGATAAAGTTGGCTCATGTAGTCTTACAGGTTAGCAGAATATAACCAAGAATCATTTCTTACAGTAAGTGGATGGAAGACCTGAGCCTCTCTTATGCTCTGCCACTTGATTGCAAGTTCTTTCACAATAATCTTTTACAGTCCAGCCTATGTGGGAATGATTGATGATGCAACTACTTTCTAGTATCAAACATCCAATCCATGCAAAGTCAACCAACCCAAGGCAATTATCCCCATTGAAGTAGTGACACATGGATCCATGATAAGAGGCAATGTGTTGTTCATTAGTTGACTTTGACTTGGAATGTTGGTGCTTGGATAAAAAAGAGCATTAGCCTTTGCAGAAGCATTTTTTTTGTTATGTAAGACCTCATAAAAGATCCAACAGAAAAGCAAGACCAAAGCAGCTGTTTATGACAAGAAGCACTTGAGAATGCTGGTGAGTTTCTTTGTGGATGGATACAGAAGATAAAGTATCTAAATGTAAAAGCAATCGAGAAGCTACTACCTATTGGCTTGGTCCTGTGGATGGCACTTAACATCATGTAGGTGGCACAAAATTTAGTGGAAGCAACTCATAAACATCCTGAAAGATAAGATGGTTGACCTCTATCACTTGTTTGCTCTTCTTTCTACGGTAGGTGGTCTTTAGTCAACATACAAGTATATTCCTATCTAAAGTTACATGCTCCATTTTGAAGTTGGATACTCTGCTGTTATGAATCATTATTCTTTCTAATAAATCATGTGGAGAACACTTTTGTGGTTTTAGTTAAACTACAAATTATGGCCAAAATGGACATGGACATTTCATAATATGAGAATTGTTGCCATCATCATATTGTGAGAGATTAGTAAAGATGAGGGAAATACTAATACAATTTGAATGTTTCTCAATGCCATGATAACCATCCTAAGATTTTTCTGAAATTTAATTAGGAAGGAATCACAACATAGATTCTTTGGACTTCTGAAATATAATTTTGATGGTCAGAATGATGGTTCAAGTGATGCAACTGATTTAACATTCAAGCAGATATATCAGCTGCCTAAGCTATGTTAGTATGGTACTGCATGCCACAATATGAACAAGTTCTTGAGGTCCAATAATGCAAAGAACATAAGAACAGCAGTGGTTAAGAGGCAATAAAATTTACAGGTCTTCCATAATTGACAAGTATTGGGCTTGGGATTTCAGGGCTGAAATTTGACCCACCTCAATGGGCCTCCACGATACAATCATGGAATGGCCCTGTTCTACCCCCATGTCTTGTTTGCAATGGCTTCTCTTTTTCTTCTTTCTTTCTTTCTTTTAAGAATCATCATGAAATATGGATGAAACTTCTTTCATTACTCTAGCCAGGACTCAGCAGATCCAGATATAGTTGATGAGATAAAAAAACAGGGGCAAATAGTCTTCAAATTCTCATAAGACTAACCTAATTACAATTATTCTTATACAGTAAATTCATTTAGTCCATGGACATTTACATTTTTTAATGATCTTCTATTCCATGATTTAATCTCTTGATGCTCTTCTAATTTACAATTATATCAGCAATAGAAGCCTCTTCCATGCACCTGCTAATGGCACAGCTTCTCCCTGCAAGCTTCTGGCACAAGCAATGAGACCCAACTTAAGGTCATCTGCTCCCCAGGACGGGGATTGCATCTAAATCAAGGTAATGTTCATGTCATCAGAATCCTTCACTGATGCTGCAACTAGCTCGCAATGGATTGGAATAGTTAGAAAAGAAAATGAAAGCATAAAGAGGTTGAACACCCAAGTCTGGCAACAAGGAACCTGCACATATCTTGCTTGTGGGGTTCATGTTCCTGGTGGAAATACGATGGTTCTAGAAATAAGCATTTTGTGGGAAACTGCCATTCTTGATCTCCAAAGTTTCTAGGTAGGTTTAAAGTGGACAATTCTGCATTCACCAGTAGAAATCAGCAAGTAGGAAAGCTTATGCTCTTCTCTGAAGAATCTAATGTCTCTTTTAGAAGCCAGCATGATCGAAAGCACTTTTATTTTGATTCCAAATTCCCTTTTTAAAGTTCTTGCTTTCGCGTTTATCACCGGTCTTAATATTCTTATTCATTCAACTGACAATGAGTGCTTTGATTTGTAGGAGCTGTCATCATCTTGCCATAGCCTAATATATATAGGGAGGTACTCTTCTGAGCCTTGTTTCCATAGATCATTCAAATTTGGAACAAAAGTACATGTGGGGTCATCGATGACAGTAGGGAAGAGAGATCATGAAGATGATTTCAGTCATGTCACTGGATTCTATCTGATTAGGTTAATATGCAGCAAAAGTTCCTTGCTTCATTGCAGCAAGATGCTCTTATGATTAAGAGATACATGAAAGTAAAGTCAAAACTGAAGAATTTGATGCCATGACAAATTCTCATCCTGCTTTTGTTCTCTTTTCTTCCTGTCTTTTACGAAGACATGCATGGGATAAGCACTTCAATTTGTTTCTGGCCATTTGCTGATAGTTTTTGACCAGTTGCAAGCAGCCATCCTTCATGTCCTCCAATTTGTTTTCCCTTTGTCTTTCCTTCATCATTTTCATCCTCTTTACCAAATTCTGATGGTTCATCTTCCTTGGATTTGTCATCTCCAAAACTCGGAATAGCACAACATCTCAGAAGCCCTAGAAGCAGCATAAATGATAAATGCACATGGTTTGACTAATCCAAGTGATTTGATTTAGATTAGAATATTTAATTTAGATTAAGAGGATCGATGCACAAAAATCATAAGTTTGCATCTGCCGATTCTGCACTACAGCTTAGAGCAGTCGATCCATGTCTTCCACACAATGAGCTACCGCCACCTTGTTTCTGCAGAAATGTAGCTCGAGGGAATAAATGCCTGGTTTTACTTTTCCCTTCATCCTAGCAATCAATAGATAGTGAGGATCGATCCTCCCAGTTGAGAACTTTGCTTGGCTCTCTCACCCAACTCGGTGCAAAACTATTTTGATGCCCTAAACCCAAATCTATAATGAACGTTCTACATATCGCTCATCATATCTCCACTAGATACTGCAGATAAATGGAACGTTAGCTCTCTGTTTTCTGGCTGCTGATACCACCACCCATCAGAAGCGCTCACGAGGAATCAGTCCTTTTGCAGTTGCTGCTTCTACAATTGTTCGGCATCATCCAGGACTAGGAATCCAACTTGTCTCCAACACGGATGTAATTGGCAACCATCATGAATCCCAACTCGCACTGTCGATGATGTCCTTGGTGGTGGCATCGCATGTGGATGCCTTCCTTGAAGATCCAACCAAGCATCCCAAGGACAGTGACGGCGAGAAGGATCACAGTAGAGCCATGCACCGATTCGTGGCAGCAAATTGGCTTCACCGGGAAGGCGGATGGTATCAAAACTCGGGAGCTTTTTGTGTGTGCAGACTCTGATCTGATTCAGTGAGCAAATGATTGGATCAGCTGGAAAGAAAGATTTGTATGGCTGATGGAAACAGCGGCAGTAGCTTCGATTCTTCTTCTAGCTAACTTTCCATCTTACCAAGAACATAATTATTTTGATATCATAATAAATATTATTTCTTTTCGATTTGGATTTGGATGATCAGGATTCGAATCACCAAAATGATGATTGCACTGTCTTTAACCCTTACCACAAGAGTAATTTGCTTGACATTTGTATGTCATTATTGGTTGCATCAATCATTAAATCCACATTAAACTGGGATTGTGGATGCACTAATTAATCTGTCATTATTGGTTGCAAGCACCTGTCAATTACTTGGAGGTGGAGATTGACCCCGGCCTAACCTCCTCCTCCTCCCCTTTTTTCGCCTTTTGTTCGTGACAGATCTTGGCCTTCTTTTCTAACGCACCTGTAACCACGAGGAACCTTCCATGATGCCCTCCCTCCTCCACCCAACCCTTCGCCTTCGCCTTCGTCGTCGTCTTCTGAGCCGATGATTTGAGTTGAAGCAAGAAGACTGACGCAGAGAACGCCGTCGTCGCTTCCGACGCTCGACACGTTTGCATGGCCATGACGTGGGCTCGCCGTGGCGCGTGCACGGAACATGACGTGGTGGGCCCACCACGGGCTCAAATCTGCGTGCGACTTCCCCACGCACGCGACGAGTCGGTGGGCGGCAGGCCACGCTTTTGTTAACCCTTTCGTGACCCACCCGTACCGGTCGTCTGCGTGTTTATAGGGAGGTCGTCCGAGCGGGACCCGCAGGTTGATCGTTGATCGCCCCCGAAAAACCGACGGGTGGACTAGCGGGTGACACGAGAGCGTGGGAATCCGGGATCGAGACGCTGGGGAGCGACACCACGCAAGGCGCACGACGTCTTATACGTGACCGGTGGGGCCCGCGAGGAAGACACGGATCGACGGGATGCAATTTCCAGCGCGTTGTGCTGGTATTTTTTAGAGTATCGGGTTGTTGAGGTTTATTTATTTATTTATTTGATTTATCTCCTACTGTTGTTGATGCTCCGTCGGAACCACTTTAGATATACATATATAGTGAAGCTAATGCGTGGATTGTAATAGAAAAATCTAATTATAGATGAGCACCTAAGCTGATCCGCAAGGACATCAGAAAACTAACTGTATAAGATTAATTAGGATCTCTCATCTTCTCTTGTATTCTACCAATTCTACGAAGTCTCCATCACATCTCCTCGATTTAGTGGAGAAGCTAAATTAATTAGTGTGGATCGTTTTCAACTCGATTAGTGCTCGCATCGATCAACAAGCGATTAATTACTTAATGGGAGGGAAAAGTTGAGGTTTGAGGCATGTGACTGTGATCTTCTTGGTAGAGAATATGTGCTTTCAGTTCCCATTGCACTAATCTGTGGAGAGGAAGATCCAAATGGCTACTACACTCGCAAGTGGCAGGTCTTAATCTTAATGATTAGATTAGATTAGAGGGTGCTAATGTTGTGATCATGTAAGGTTGCTCCACGTAAAACAAAATGACTACTTGTCTTCTCGAGGAACGTCTCTTAAGCGTGCATGTCTATTTCAAATATCTAACTTCGCAACATGTGTTTGTGACCGATCATATATGGCTTTCCTCGAGTGATAGCATACTTGGAAGCTTTGTAGGAAAGTTTTATGTAGACATCAACCAACCTTCTATGTTGGAAATGTGTTATCGGGAGATGACAAAGGAAAATATGTGAATGATAAGGCAGAAAAGTCGTCGGAAAATAATTGATGGCATGGCTCTCCTGAGACATGAAGACGTGTCCGGCTCCACATCACCTTTTCCTAAGGCATGTGGGTTTGGTCATGTGTCTCCAAGACATCTCCCTTTTAATGCAATGATAGAGATGTAGAGAGAGAGAGAGGGAGAGAGTTCATTGCACCGGCCATAGAGACTTTTGATGTAGATAGATAGATAGATAGATAGATAGAGAGAGAGAGAGAGAGAGATTGTGGTTGTGGTTGTGGTAGGAAAAGTACACAAGAGGTCATGGAAGAAAAGGTGATGAAGGAGGTAGCCAGATTGCTTAGGCTGCTTCCAATTGGTGTTGTGTTGGTCATAGTATTATCATTATTAGAGCATGCATGCAAGAAGTCAAGCGAACGAGGATATAATATTGGAAGAGTGAGGTATCATCATGTCGAGAGATCAATATATAAGGTTACATTGTATGGCCATGATTATATATAAATATTAATACATGAACAAGAAGAAGGATTGTCATCTAATAAACCTAATAAAAGGTCGGAACACTGCAGTGAAATGAAGGTTAGGTTGGAGTTGGTTGGCTTATGCTTTATATTATCTTTCCTTGCATTAGGTAAAGCAACTTCCTCCATGTTGATGATGATTCTTTTCTTGCTCAACATTGACATCTACAAACTTCTATGTGCTTTTCACTAAAGGTTAGGACTTGGCAAAACAACACATATATATATATAAAACTTATTTGTCAGGAAATGCTCATATAATGACATGGATGTGACTATCAAACATGGAAGGAATTTTTTTATTATTATTTATAGAATTGAAAGAGTATATCAGAGTCAATTATTCTATCAAATCATGTTCTAGTTACAAATAACATTTTAATTTTGTTGCTTTATATTTTACTCAGAGTCACCTTAAAGATTCTTTACATGAGAGCTGTATATCATCAACCTGTTTCCATCATCCTTACTAATCAATAAAATGATTCATGTATGTGCTTCTTCTTTTTCTAATTTTACAAGGATATATATATACATGATAAAATTACATTCCAAAAATAAAACTAAAAATAATTATACTAAATGTCAACCAGTAATACTTTATAGTGGCAAGCATCATTTTTTACTGCAGTTCTTGAGATACACACAACCTTAAAAAAGGTTTAAATAAGTAAATCACAAATGTTGCTAATTAGACAATTGATGTCATAAAATCATGCATTTTTCTCTCTTTTCAACCCCAGTGAATGGAGTGATAATTACAAAAAAATGCATTTTTGGTTATGAGAAGGCTGTTCATAAGTGTTACCCAGATGCAACTTGTGCACTCCAAACACCAACAATTCTTGGGGGTTGATATTTTAGCCTCTTGGAATGCTACATCTTTGCCCAAATTGAAACCATATCATGAGATCCAAACTACAAACAACCCAAGTGAATAGCAGGGAAGAAAAAGTAATATGGTTTCTCCACACCATCCTACTACAATTTATGGTATCCAAACATCCAAAAATTCTTTCAAGATTCTACACACAACTTTTTGAGTTGTGTTTCTTCACACATCCAAACATTAAGGACTTTTTGAGTACATATTTTTGAACCCATCAAAAAATTATAAATATCTTAAAAACCATCATCAATCCATCTAGAAATGATTGATCGAATGCATCCCAAGATGCTTCAGTTTTCAAAGGAAATCAATGGGCTCATCTCATTTCATGTGCTTATATTCTCCTTTCCATTTCTCTATCTCTCTCTCTCTCTCTCTCTCTCTCTCTCTCTGTCTCTCTGTCTCTCTCATGCTTGCAGCAGATGTACTACCTACCCAAGTAGAACATCCTGGTACTGCAACTTTGGACCTCACCAACATAAACATGCATAACTGGAGTTCAGAAATTCTTTTCCTAAAGTACATTTGAGTCTAAAAATAGTTTGTGCTGTATTTTTTGATACGCAAATTTCTTTGTTTCGATGGATCTAAATACTCATGAGTGCATACATTAAAGATAATGTGCACTAAGCACAACAGTAATGGAGTAGTACTACACAGTGGCACACTAACAACACAGGGCTCGTGAGGACATGGCAAATCTGGTTTTATGTGCAGCCCACGGCTGCAAGATTAACCCATGGGCGGATAGTTCGGTTTGGGGCTCCCCAAACTACCTTCTTTTCGAACCCCCCACAACCAAATCAAAAAAAGGCAAGAAGAAAATAAAAATAAAAACATTAAAGAAAGGCAATAAAAATAAGCCAACAAAGAAATAAATGCAAGTTGGAGCGACACTCCGGATTCGCTGCAACGGTCAATACAGGAACAGCACACGTCGTATGAAGCGGCGACATCTGATAGGTTTTGTAATGCGGGCCCAACCGAAAGCAATCGTACGTGGTCGTTGGCGCGGAGGGTCCCGCGGTTCTCGTCCCCCCACCTCCCCGGGCCCCGCCTTGGGGTGCTGAGTCGAGTCCGTTTCACGCGTTTTTGTCCGCTTCGGTGCAACTCCCGGGCCAACGGCCTTATATAAATCTCTCCGATGGCAGCCACTCTTCCTTGCAGATCGCACTGGTCTTCCCTTCCTTCCATCCTCTGCAGGAGAAGCTACGCTGTCGTTTCCATTACCATTACTATTAACACCGCCTTTTCCTCCTCCCTCCTCTCTCTCTCTCTCTCTCTCTCACCGGGGAGAAGAAGGCCACGGAGACGTACAAAACAGAGGGCAAGCAGAGGACGGAAGCGGTCGCCAATGGTTTCGGTCGCGGAGATGAGGAAGCAGAATGTGATCGTGCCGGAGGAGTTCGCCATCACCAGGGTGATGGCAGCGCCGTCCCGCCCCGGACTCGCGGTCAGCTGCAAGAAGATGTTCAGCCAACTCGACAGTGGGAGGATCGGTGCATGGGTCGACTCCATGCGTGCCTCCTCTCCTACTCGCGTCAAGGCGGCCCCCGCGGTCGCCCCTTCCATTACGGCCTCCAGTGACCAAGAGTATGACGGCTGGGTGGTAAGTTTGGTGGATTCTCTGGTTGGGATTGGTTGGTCTTTGCGTGGCAATGGCGGTGATCTCGGGGGGGAATCGTGTGCAGGGACAACATCCTTCGGCGTTAAGCAACTTCGACGACGTGGTCGCAGCATCGAACGGGAAGCGGGTCGTGCTCTTCCTCGACTACGATGGCACTCTGTCGCCCATCGTCGACGACCCTGATCGCGCCTTCATGTCTGACTCGGTACGTTCATTCTCGCGCTGCGATTCCTCTGCTCGCCGTGTTCTTCTGCTCTCTTTGACGCGCATCCTCTTGCCGTGTTCAGATGAGAGAGGCAGTGCGAGACGCAGCAAGGCATTTTCCGACAGCCATCGTGAGCGGCAGATGCAGGGACAAGGTGCGTCGCCATGCCTGCCTCTCCTGGCACCGGATGTGATCACTGTGCTGCCGTTTGTCTTTTAACTCGTGGGGTCTGCTTTGTCGATGATGTTTAGGTGTTTAGCTTTGTGCAACTGCGGGAGTTGTACTACGCTGGGAGCCACGGCATGGACATACGAGGCCCCGTTAAGGCAACAAAGCACACGAAAGCCAAGGTGGCTACCTCGGTCCTTCCTCTCATCATCACTGCCCAAACTTTGCTCTGTTAGTGCACACCATCCATCCTTCTAACTCTATATGGATACATGGGTGCAGGCGAAAGCTGTTTCCTTTCAACCAGCCAGTGAGTTCCTCCCCATGATAGATGAGGTGAGTTCTCATGCCTGTGACAGTGATTTCTTTCGGTCTCTTTGTTGTTTTCTCTTGCACCAGCAGCCATACTGATTCAGGGATTGTATTTCATCCAAGGTCTACAAAGCATTGGTGGAGAGAACAAAATCCATCCAAGGATCGAAGGTCGAGAACAACACATTCTCCTTATCGGTTCACTTCCGGTGCGTCGAAGAAAAGGTCAGAAATCTATGTATATTAACACTCTCACACCTTAATATCTGTTCTTGATTCATTGTCCTGAAGATAATTCTTGACTTCCGATCACTTGGTGCCAGAAATGGAGCTCATTAGCTGAGCAAGTGAGGTCCGTGCTCAAAGACTATCCCAAGCTCCGCCTCACCCTGGGAAGAAAGGCATGACTTCTCTCGGAATCCCTTCATCCGTAGTCTCATCTACGTGAACACGAACGCTAATTCCTTTGACTCTAAAACCTACAGGTACTGGAGATTCGGCCGAGTATTAAGTGGGACAAGGGGAAGGCCCTCGAGTTTTTACTGGAGTCTCTTGGTGAGCTCATCAAGCAGGAACTCCATCACATCTACCGCTCCATTAAATATGTTATAACCTGACTTGAATTGCTTATCTTTCTGTAGGATTCGCCCACTGCAGCAATGTGTTCCCAATATATATAGGAGATGATTGCACGGACGAAGATGCTTTCGAGGTACCGTATGATCTGTCATAATTTTATTAGGCGGAGTGGAAGTTCTGATCAGTAACGTAGCTCTCGTTTCAGGTCTTGCGCGACAGAGAACAGGGTTTGGGCATTCTCGTTTCCAGGTGCGCAAAGGAAACAAACGCATCCTACTCTCTCCGAGAACCTGCCGAGGTGAGGAGCGATTTTTGCATGCCAACATGACCTTCTCGACATGAATGCTAAGGCGAATGCTATCTGCAGGTCAAGGAATTTTTGCGTCGGCTGGTGGGGTGGAAGAAGCAAACACCATGAGGAGCGGCTCGGATGAAGCAGTTCTGCCTGCTCCTTTGGCTGCGGATTTAGGCCTGAAAGCAGTTCATGCTGGCTTTCTTTGCCAAGGATTGTAACTATTTTTACTGTACAAGAAGAAAAATAAGCAGTCTTTTGTTTTGCCTACCAAGTGTTCTTCCTTTGGAGTGCATGATCTCCATCTTGTCCGGGCGATCCTATCTTACAGAAAAGAAATCTGAGCTATTTTATTGACAAGAAAGATTTGTTCTTCCGGTGATCTTGGACTGCGATAAATGCGCTACCAGAGATGGAGCCTTTCAACGAAATCATTTTATATGACAGCATGCATGGCAATGGCAAGATAGAACATAAGCACATGAAGTTTTCACTCTAGAGCACACGCTTCAATCAAACATATGGATGGAGTCCATGTTCTGACCAGCATAATTTATCCTCTTCATGAGGAGAGACTTTCCTTTGAAATCTAACAAATGAAGTCTCCGCATGAGATGGCAGCAGAAAGATATTAGCATTGTTTTCTCTAAATATTTTCTGTGCATTTGTTTTCTTTTTTACTCTGTACAGAACGAATGGAGTATCTATCTATCTATCTATCTATCCCAAATTCCAACAGCTAAAATAGAGCAGCTGTTGCTGGTTCAACCACAATACCAGAAAAGATGATCTCACCTACAATCAGATGATGTTAATTACAGGAGATCCAAAATGTGACTGTTTCATTCATGATGCATTGGACTCTCTCTCGCTAGTAAGCTTAGGCATCTGCACCGTATAAGCCTTGTCCTTTTGATTGGCTTGGGATTGGAGAGTAGACTCCATACTTTTCCAGTGACAGCAGTCGTGCAGCATTGGGTCAATGAGACAACCTAAGTTCCGTGTCACCTCACACATATGTAAGTACCATGGTTTGTGTATGCACAAAGCAAACAGCCTCCTCCTAGATTTAGCAGCAGCCTTGTGATCTACATTATCAATCAAGACCTAGAGATCCCCATCTCGAGGGTGTCGAATGCCCTCTCAAATAGTTTATGCCTTGCTGCCAAAATGGGGTGCAAGCGATTGCAGTAATCTGGAGCAACCACCGGCGTTTACTTGATACTTTACACCTAAAGTTGTGGAGAACCCATGCTTCCAAAAGACCATGGACTAACTCATTGGGCACTAACTCCGAAGGAGGATCTGCAACCACATCTAACTTTGTGAGGGAGGGAGGAGGAACAGCCATTATAATTGTTTGTACACTGCACAGAAACCACCCCCACCAGTGGCCACCTTTGAGGTCAATCAGCCTCCCAAGGGAAGTGGACTCTCGATACAGTTTGTAGCTATGCTAGCTTTTCAGGCATTGGGAACATTACATATTCTGTGAGTTAGGCCATGAAAGGGAAGGTGTGCACAACCACAACCACCACCGGCACCAACGTCAACACCACCATGGGTGTAAAGTACTACACCTCGGTTGAGAGAGGAGTAGGAGTCCACTTAAAGCCTTCCCCTTGGGCAACATCTGCGGCTTGGGGTGGGGCTACTGACATGCCTACTAAGCCTCTTTTCCAGCCATTTCATGCGTGGAAAGGTGGTGTCCACTAAACTCCGGCCATTATTGGCGCCTAAGCTTGAATAAAGTAAGCCATGGCAGCTCAAATAATTGGAGGAGGAGATCTCCTCGATCAACCACTCACCTTCATTAATCCCCTGATCATCAATGCTCCAAAACAAATGCATTGAACAAGGGGAGTTTTATATCATCCTTATCAAACGGATGCTTGTCTTCGTACTCAAGACATGTCGCCCGTGGTGCCTACACTCCCTCACCTTGCAGTGGTACTGCAAATGGATTTAAAAGGAAGAAGGGGGTGATGAAGCACAACGGCAGCCACATGCTTGCAGGAGACAGCCCACCGGAGGCACGTCAAACACACATGCAGGCGTAGCGTGGTCCCGAGCGACGTGTTGCTGCATGGCGGCCATCCACTGCATGCAGCAACGCAAAATACGACTGCTTAAAGCTACTACCCGTCTTGCGCTTTCTGTCTGTCTGCTTGTCGAAAGGAGAGTGCCTGCACATGTGACCTTGGATTGCAGCCTCTGCCATGAGAGACCAGGTAGAGCTAGCCAGCACTCGCTCACCATTATCGTCATCATCATCATCATCATCACCTTCATGCAACGAAGAGGAAGGTTGGATTAATGCAGTGATCACATTTAGCTCATGGGAATTCTCGCTGCTACATATATAATCTTTGCCTCGCCACAAAGAAAACAGTCCTGGTGAGTTGTTCTTGCAGAAGAGCGGCTGAGGTTGCAAGGAACTTGCTAATCTCACCTGTGGATTGGTTCCTTTCCTCCGTAGTTTTCCTGCAACAAATAAAAACAACAAGGTTTTGCTCTTTCGTGGACACATCCTTCAACCCAGAAAATCTAGCACAAAGGAGATCCAACATTGCTCAAAAACATATAACATCTTAAAAATTACACAGATAATTCCTTTGTTCCTGTGATTTTTCCAAATCTGACCGTCTAAAGAAAAGTCAAATGACTACTATACTGGATTGATGATGCACAGGAAACAAACAAGTGAAGGTCAATGGACTGGAGAAACGAGGCCCAAAGATTACCACTACTGAGCCCATTCGTACAGCCAGCCTCTCTTCTATTATACACACTCATCATGTTTAGGTGTTCGAACAAACTCGTTTACAGAGTTGTGAACGACCATGAACTCATTAATATAGGCATAAATAAATGATAAAAGATGTGAAAATTATGTACTCGTGTATATTCTTCACGAAACGGTTTTGAAATTGATGCCTTCTGTATTATTTTACCCGATCCAATAATTTAAATCCAACCCGATATCACAGCGTCTGTTAGGCTGAAATTGGTGTCCATCGACGGCCCCCTATTAAAATCCGACCCGATAACCACATGACGCGACGCATCTTTTTTGGAGTGTAAATTCGCGGTTCATATAGGATTTTGGATCCAATGACATATTCGGATCCGGGTTTAAATCCGACACCAATTATATTTTGAGAAGGCGGGTTTTGCCCACTGGCGCTTCTTTCCTCTCAGCGCCCGCCTGGCGGTTTATCAATGCCTCGAATTGGGAATCTTGAAGCCCTAATTTGAACCATCACCGCCTCCTATTGATTTCAATCCTCGATACGGTCACCATGCCGAAGGTCCTCGGCACCGGGCACGCTCTACTTCCGGCGGCACCAGGCGGCCGAGTACCCCGTCGAAGATCGCCGTTACCTATTGGCTGAAGACCGCCCGGGGCGCGGCCTCTTCACGATATCTGCACCTTGGGCTGGCGAAACAGGTTTACGAGACCGAGCTTCTGGTGTCGGGCCGCGGCCGAAAGACGGTTCCGTTACACAGGGTCATGATCCTGGAAGTGAGCCGGTACTCGGAGAACTATCTGTGTCTAAACTTTGATCCGACGACCGCGACATCTGAGCATGTCATGTCGATGTTCTTCATGGTCAACGAGAAAGTGAGTTGGTTGGTTGCCAATTTTGGATTTTTGACGGGGGAAACAGTAAAAGATATAAATGTTTTCCTATTACATTATTGATATATGTTCTGATTTCCCGAGTTCCGTGAGAATGTGGCTGCATGGATTTGTTTTCATGACCGGAAGGATTCATTCAGGGGGTTCTCCTGCTAATCGAACAGGTTTGATATGTTTCTCTATTGTTCTCGAGTTTATTGAGCTTCTGCCTTGTTTTCAGTATTGGTCTGTCCTTCCATATTGTTCTTATGTACATGGCGAGAGTCGAGATCTCTGTCTTGAAACAACCATGTCCTCATAATCTGACTTCGTGTTTGATTGTTAGTCAAGTTTCGGTTTTTTACTCTCTCTTGTCTTAATAATTCTGGAGCCTTTTCTATTTGCTAACTATTCATTTGATCTGCACACATGTTAGGGAAGAGCTTTACGTATCGCCGAGAAGACAAATTACTTGCTTTTCAGGTATGTTGTCACGATCTTTATAACTCAAATCCAATGAGAGGTAGTACGGCAAGTGAATTTTGTTCCTAAGCTAATCAAGTTTCCTTTCCTCTTTATGTGCAGTCTTCATGACGTATTTAATAGCTCTTTGGTTTTGCATCCTATCTTAATTTTGTGCTCAACAATTGTCTAATATTCGATGCGTGTATGAGTTTTGCTTGCCTAATTTTGATTAACAGTTTGGCCATCTCAGATCCTTGATTTTTTTTTATAATTAATTTTATAAAAGGTCAATGTTTTTTTCTTAATATCTATGTATAACCATTTAGTAGACTGGTAAGGCAAAAACAATAACCATGGAGACTTGATTTGATAGAAAAAGGTATAGCCAGTCAACTGATATGATGAGACACAGATAAGCAAAAAATTTCAAAATTTCTATGCTTTTATGAAGTATAGAACATTAATCTTATGAAGTATCTGTGCTTCATAAAGCACCCTTAACTCTCATACATGAGGGTGGGACTCTTCCATCATTTGCTTGGTTTTTAGTTGAAATTAGATAAATGAGGCTATTACTATTAGGTGGGAAACTGCTACTTGACATGCCATTTTTATTTACCTTAATGAAAACATGGATTAAACTCCTGCAAGTTTATTTGTGTATGTGTTAGGCTTGTAAACTTGGATTACTGTTTACCGTGTGCTTCTATTCCTAATGTGTGCCAACGTCAAGGCCTATCAAATGTAATGTTTGCCGGTGCTGTCATTTGCTTATATGTTATGGCATGGTATGCACTATTTACTGTGTCAGTATCTGATTGGCATGGTGCATGTTCTGATGCTTGATGTGTTCTGTAAGATCGTACAATTCTCAATTTCTAGTGTAACATATCGAAAGCTAACAGATTATGATCTGTTTTAAGCAGATGTCCATATCCTTGCTTTTATAACATACTCTTATGCTGAGTACCAATAGAAGTTGTTATCCTCAGGTTTGGTCGCTCATCAAAAGCACCGGGATGATCTAACCTGGTCCGAACCCAAGGTTGAAGCTAGAATCACCCTTGATATGGATCCTAAAGTCAATGAAGGGAGAAATGAATGGGAAGAAGATTCGAGAAGTCGAATCGAGTCTTCGCAAGCTTTCATTCCTGCGACAAACGATGGTCATCGACCTCACCCCCAACTTGGCATTTTTTTGATAGATTTCATATTCAGAGAGTGAGAGAGAATCTATGTATAGTCGGGTCTTCAACTACTTACGATCAGGAAAATATTCTTCTTCTGATGGCTCTTGATCGGAAGAATATTTTTCATTAATGTGGTTATTGCTGAGATAGTGAATTCGATCCAATTGATTTTCTCATAATCTGCTAAGCGGATGCTCTCATGTCAAGTTTTGAGGACAGATAATTTTGTGCTTCTCTATGTGTTTTTGTATTTTGATTATCAAGTAATTAATAAATTTGGGTTTCAATTAGGGTGAAATTTATACATTATTTTATTGAATAAGAGGAGCAACTTTAGCGACCCTTTTTTTTTAATCATAATATTAAATGGGCTCAGCATCTTAGCAGTTTTAACACAACAATAACATCAAACAAATCAAGTTAATTAAAAAGTATAACAATAAAACCACAGCCTTTAGCTTAATCAAGATAATTAAAAGTATTAACAAATAAATTTTTAGCTTAACAACTTATCTATTGAATTCAGGCAATCTGGTCCGACATCGATCGTGTCGAGTGCCGAACTACTGAATCAGTGGATTAACTAATTCGATAATAGATAAATTTTTATTAAAAATAAAATATGTAATATATATATATATATATATATATATATATATATATATAGCATTAAAAAAATTATAATATAATATAACTATCTTTAGAAAAATTTAGACATCTTAGCTAACGAGAAAAAGTCAGAGCATTTAAGTCTTCTTGAGTTTGAAGTCCAACTGATAAGGAGATATTCCAGTGTTAGCAGGCGAAGATATCATGCAGCACAAAATATCTCACAATTATCGGCCATGGTTTTCTGAGAGAACGAGTCTACATGTAACCTCCTCCCTTGTGTGTTGCTAACGAGTCGGTGGAGGTAACCTCACCTCATCCATAAACCCCAATTGCGTCCTTCCATCCGTGTACTGTTTCATCGTCTCCCCTTCTTCTTCCTCTGTCCGCTCGAGCCACCAACTGCTGCGTATCCTAATGCAATCTCCTCTCCCGTCCCATTAATCGCTTGAATCCCCCTTCTGCAAAACCCTTCTCTTGAGGACATGGTGGTGGAGGAGGAGCGGAGAAGCGAGGCCGCCAAGATGGGAAGGCAAGAAGAGAGGGAGATGGAGCTGTTGTTGGATGAGATCCCCCACGCGACGTCCACCCATCGTCGCCTCTTCCATTTCGGCGACGACTGTTGCGTCGACGGCCTCGATGAGTTGCCGCCGCTCTGGGGGCCTGGGTGTCTCCATGGGTGTGGAGCTGGGCTTGACCTTGGCCCCTCCTCGGAAGGGTCCTACTCCTCCTCCTCCTCGTCCCCGTCCGGATTGGGCTTTCTCTCCGGCCGGCTGCCTGCGCCCTCTGCTGCGGAAGAATCCACCTTGCTCGACAAGCTTCATGATCTCCATCTGGGAGTTGGTCCACGAGAACCAATTGGTCCACCAAATGATCGCTGTGGCTTAGTGATGGAAAGCTTGGTTCCGCGTGGCTATGGCACTTTTTGGGACCCTGTTCTTCCCAATTCTCTGTCGTTTAATGTGGATAAGAACCCTTCTTTGGATCATTTGCTGCAGCATTACTGTGTAGATTCTTGTTCTGCAGATCCGTGGAACGAGAGTTGGCCATGTGGAGCAAAAGAATTGGGCACTAATGGAGTTCTGGGAAGAAGTTCTCACCACAGGGGGAATTATGGGGGGGCTTTCGCCTCCTGTATCGATCAATCTTATCCGATTCCTGATACGTTCTTGCCGTCAGAGAAGATTGGAGTAGATTCCACTTGGAATAGGAAGCCATCGGATGCCTCAAAGTCATATCACGACTCCCCATCGTTGAATGGACGATGTACTGATTCACCCTCTGTTAAACGACCTCAGCCAGTGAGAACTCAGAGAAACATCGAGGCCTTTGGATCCTTTGGATTTGGGGACAGTTCGATCGTACAGGGGAAGGGACTCTGCTACATGAGCAACCGCCGATGTGATGATCCCCGGACCGAAATTAGAATACCACAGTTTGATGAAGAGTTGCATGCGCAAGGAATCTCTGTGAAACTTCCAGCTTTTCCACTGAAGTATGATCATCTGATGGGTGTCAGAGGATGCATGTGCGACATTGCAAAGGACCAGCGTGGCTGTCGGTTCTTGCAGCGGAAGCTTGATGAAGGGAAGCATCAAGTGGATTTGATTTTTAATGGTGTCATTGATCATGCTGTGGAGCTCATGGTCGATCCATTTGGGAATTATCTCATGCAGAAGCTACTGGAAGTATGCAGTGAAGAACAACTGATGGAGATCCTTCTTGTGTTGAAGGAAGATCCAGCTGACTTTGTCAAAATCTCCCTAAACATTCATGGGTGAGTAGCGGCTTGCTTATTGCTTTTCAATAGTTACTTTGCTCATTTAGAGCTTTTGATAGCATTATGGTATAACCTTATTTGGGTATATATTTCAGGACAAGGGCGGTGCAGAAGTTGATAGATACCCTCAAAACTAGGCAGCAAATTGTATTGGTCATATCAGCCATACAACCTGGGTTTCTAGATCTCATCAAGGACTTAAATGGCAGCCATGTGCTACAACATTGCTTGGAATCTTTTGCAGCTGAAGACAACAAGGTAAATTTTCTAGCTGATGAAAAATATTTCATTGCTTGTGTGGTTTGAGATACACATCACCTTGCTTTTTGGTATCTGGTCTGTTTTTGCCTCTTGCACAAGGTAGTCAGTAACACTAGATACTGTCAATAAAATATATGAATTTGACCTGCTTGTTGCAGGATTGTTGAGGTTGGTACTGCATTTTGGTAAATCATGCCTTTTCCTTTTTTAAAGTTGCCTCCTATAGGTTTGCTTATAGTTTACTTAGGATTTGGCCATCCTCGGTCTAGAAAGCCTCTAAATAAAGCACTATATAAGCAATTGATGACTCGTCTTATTTGGTGAAATTTTTATTTAACTGGTTCTTTTGGTATATCTTCTTTTTTATGTCTCTTTCTATCCTCTTCAGATTCTCTGCTTGTCATTCCCATTATCATTAACCTGTTTGTACTTCTTACAATTCGCAGAAGTAACAATGTTGTAATTTCTTATTTATTTTCTGCTCTTAAATTTTCTACTTTCTTTTACCGAGCTTACATGAGTTAATTTGTACCTTTTGTGATCCACTAATTTTACATGGCATACGCTGTGACAGTTCATCTTTGATGCTGCTACGGAGCATTGTGTTGGAATCGCAACACATCGACATGGATGTTGTGTGTTGCAAAAATATATAGCACATTCTACTGGAGATCATCTGGCAAAGTTGGTTGCAGAAATTTCTGCTAATGGCTATGAGCTTGCTAGGGATCCTTTTGGGTATATACTTCATTCTTAAATCATAGTTTCCATTTTCTGTTGACACATGCAAACCCTCCTGAAACTAAAATAAAATCATTCTAGTTTTTTGGGTCCATAGCTTACATCTTCTATGCTTTTTATTTGATTTTATCTTCTTTTCTTTTTTGGTTTTTCCGAAACCGATTGGTTGCACTAAATTTTGTCATTGATATTGAACTATCAAATTTATTAGGTCTTTATTCTGTTTCAGAAACTATGTCATCCAATATGTTCTCGATATGAAAAACCCTTTAGCAGTTGCAAACTTGGTCGCTCAATTTGAAGGGAAGTATGTACAGCTTTCCACACAGAAATTTAGCAGTAATGTGGTGGAAAAATGCCTGAAGACTTTTGGCGAAGATGACCAAGCTACTATAATAGTTGAATTGCTTTCGGTCTCTCACTTTGAGCAACTACTGCAAGATCCTTATGCAAACTATGTCATCCAATCTGCTCTCGAAAATTCCAAGGTTTCTACGTCTAACCAATTTAGCTATTATATGAGTCCTTCCTATCCTCATGGACTCTTACCAATGCAGGGTCATCTCCGTGCTGCACTAGAAGAAGCCATATGCCCTCATGCAGGGGCCCTGAGAACCAGTCCTTTCTGCAAGCGAATCTTTTCACGGGCTTTACTGAAGAAGTGTTGTAGAATTGGAAGTTGAGATATCGTTGTCGATAGAATCCACCTGCCATCGAACTCTGGTTGTAAGTTTATAGTTTCTCATTTGTAAAATTGCAAGAGTTGTGATAATAAGCAATTTTGCTCCAAATACTGTCTTTCTGCTGTAATATTCTGCTGTTATGACTGTCCAGTCTATATCGCCCCTTACAGCTGGTGATTGTACAATGTAAAAACCGTACCCTTTTGCCCTTTTGTCGTTGAAATTAATGAAAGATGTGCAGTGCTTTGAATAGTCATTACAAAAATTGTGATCCTTATCCATTTATATATCTTACTCTTTACCAGTGTATTATGCTTCACAGAATAATATGCATTTTCTGCTAATTGCTAACAAGTTTGTTGTATATGTGAATTGCGGGTTGGAATGTAATTCTTAGAAACTAATTTGAAATCGTGGCTGACGGAACTCTCGTCCTATGTTCACTCTGTAATGATGTCTGAAATCATTACCAGTTATGGAAGCTATAAAATCATTGTGTGAAATTTGTTCTGTTGGATTGTGCATGCTCATTCCATTTTTTCCTTGAGCTATCACCAGGATAAATAATGTTTGCCTCTAAATTTATGTAATTAGCAGATGCTCTCATGCACAGAGCTTTCCAAGAGTCCTAATTTCTAAAACAATTTCTGAAATTAGGACTCATCAGCCGATGTACTCATCAGGTGCAAGTTCTATTACCAACCAACAATAATGAGCGACGGCAAGTTAGAATAATTATATCAACATTGTCATCAGTTTCTCATGTCAACATTGAGGTAAATTACCTGTTGTTAAGAATCTACCACTGATATTAGTTCAGTCCTCTAATATTGCCTCTTGTTAACACAAATTTAGAGTTTTTTTATTGACCAAATAACTCAGAACCTATATCAGCACAAATGCATCTTATAATTCTGGCTTTGAGTGCCTAAATCACATGAAGTACATCACATGATTTCACAGGTTGAGGTTCCTCTGTGTTCTGGTGATCTCTGGCCTGCATGAAATAGTATCCCCATAAAAGAAAAAGAAGCAAAAACTAAACGTGTGCATGTAACATTTAAAGAACAGAATCTACAAGTTTGCAAATCGAGACATGGAACAGACACCGCCGTGGAGAAATTAATACAAGAACTTGGAAGATAATGATGCATAGTTCAGGGTCAACTCTGTAGGTCTACGAGTATTTGTACTGAGCATCTCATAGAACCACAAACATTTTATTCATCACAAAAAAAGATATGAAGTGAGTCGGTAACCAAAACCCAAAAGCATATCTTGATCTCGGAACTCAGGCCCCTTCATGTCCAATCAGTGCAAGAAGGAAGTCCTCAAAATCTCCACTAGTGTCCTTCTTTACAGCACTATCAAGGGCCACACTGTTCCTCTTGTAGTACAGATCCTTGATCTGTTTCATATCCACCTCTGCACGAGTGGTAATGATTCGAGAGAGAGCCCCTTCATCTGTTCCCGTTTTGCTAATGGCAAGCCGGATGACCTTCTCAAGATATCTCTCAGGGCATATAATGCAGCGAATGATGGCCCTCAGTGCTGAAAGGAACTCGTTCTTGGGATCAGCCTTCAAATCCTGTGAATAGCCAATGCCAACAGTAAGCCGTCAGCAATCTTTCAATTAAGACGCACATCCAGCATTTGATGACTGGTAAACGCCTACCTTATTGATCGGATTGCCAAACTCATTGTGGTAGTCATTGAATGTTGCAAGCAGTTGTGCTTTGCTCCTCGTCGTGAGAATCCTAATCACGTCTTCATGGCTGTAGTCATTATCCTTAATCTTCTGATGCAGTATTTTAGCCTCCGATTTCGACAGGGACTTGTCCACCTCAGCTCCCTCGTAGCGGTATGTGCTTACAAGTGGTACGAGAAGCTACAGAACAAGTGAAGCAATTGAAGTACTTCGTACTCTGAAGGTAAAGCTATTGCTTACAAGAGACAGATTGAATTCTATTTAGCTGTTAGCCCCCTGTAAGATCATACCTAGGCACAAATTCCAGGCATTAGATCGAGCAATATGAGAACCAGCAATCACATGAGGAATTCACCTTTCTGTATTCATCGCGAGTATGAGCCGCGACGTCCTCCTCGAGGCACCGCTTGAACCGAACCTGGTAAGCCCTCTTGGCCGCGAGCAGCTCTTCCGTCTTCCTCACCACCGCGATCTCGATCAACACCCGGTTGCCAGGGCTCCATTTCCTCACGACCTCATTCGCCAGCACGGCGTCCCTCTCAGCCGCGTCCAGCACCCACAGCAGCACCGCTCTCTGCCATCCCAACCCAACGACCGATCAGAAACAAGCCAAAACGAGAGGTTTTTTGGCACAAGTAAAAAGAAGCAGACAGGGTGCAGACCTCGAAGTCTCGGGTGAGCTCCTTGTCGAGGGGCTTGAGGAGGTCCTCGCCGTAGATCTCGGCGTAGGCGCGGCGGATCTCGCGGCGGTGGGCGGCGGGCCGGTGGGCGAGGACGGAGATGATCAAGCCCTCGTTGGTGCCCCATCCTGGTGGAGGAGAACGAATCGGATCGGTGAGACATCGGGCTCGTGCGAAGGGATCGGAGACCCCGACTCTTTTGGATCAGAGGAGGACAAACCTTCGAAGGCCTTGTGGAGCTGCT
Source organism: Musa acuminata AAA Group (assembly GCF_036884655.1). NCBI lineage: Eukaryota > Viridiplantae > Streptophyta > Magnoliopsida > Zingiberales > Musaceae > Musa > Musa acuminata. The sequence continues at coordinate 30,188,228 of NC_088347.1, forward strand.
CGCAATCCTCCGATGGGGACGGCAGGGGAGAGGGAAACGTCAGCGTCGACATCTTCTAGGGGAAACCGATCGAAGGTAAAGGAGAAGACGATGTGAGTCTGGCGAGGAAGCAACAAGAGCGGTTTATAACGGCCGGAACGGTCAGCTTGGTGAATCGGTGCGCATATAATATAATATGCGAGAGCAATCTCTGCCGTAAATCATTCGACACCGGTCGATAATGATAACCGCCTGATGACATGGACGGTGGAGAATTTACCCGCGGTTATACTTGGGTGGGTACGAGTGGCGGCACGTACCCAATTCTCTCTCTCTCTCTATATATATATAGTGTTTGACTGAGTAACCGAGTGCCATGTCATATTTCAATCGATGCTCTTCCCACGTGTATCTCCTACACAGCTATCAGTGACGTGGCGCATCACTGTTCGTTCACTCTCACGACGTCCTGGCCTAGTGTGTGAGTCACACGCGTGGCCGTATGCGTCATCCGTCAGCCAATGAGGCGCACGGAACCGATCTGATCCCCTCGCCTCCTCTCCTCATCCACCAGTTTCCCGGGTGTTGGGCCCCACCGGGATCCTACCATCTCGACTACCAGCCACGAAAAATAAGTAAAAGAAGTAAATAAATAGGTCTGCAAAACCAGAAGTGAAACCAAACGCAAAGAACCCGATCGGGAGCTCTGCAAGAAGAAGCGTCCGACGACGACTTCGATTAGGGTAAGCTTTTAGGGTTCCTCGATCACTTCCTTTCTTTTTCGTTTATGTTGATCCTTTTTCTTATTCTGTACTTTTTTGGGATTCTTGTCATCATGTATAGCGATCTTGAGCCTCGATTGTGATTCTTGATCTCGGGCTGCGAGTAGATCTTGCTTGTCGATTAGGGTTTGTGTTGGTCAGTCGTGTGGTGAATGAATCTTGATGTGGATCTACTACTTCCGGAATCTTTCCTTCCTTTTGACGTCGGTTTGTCGTCGTGGTTTCTGGCAGGAACGAATCGAGGAGGTTCATTTGCCCGGTCCGGAAACTTTGGGATCGGATCCAACGAACTCGTACAGTTTTTTTCGGGCACAGAGTCATGAAGCGAGGTTTGGACTGGAGCATCTATGAGGTATTTAGTCTTGCTAAATCCGCACCATCATTTTATTACTGTCTCCTTGTTTTCTTGATGATGATTGATGAGATTGGTAGTTTGGGCATCGCTTTTGGTGATGATTCATGAAGGGGATGGATGAAAAATCAACCGCTATTGCTTTATGTCCACAGATGGTTATCCGTTATTGATTGCAGAAATGGTTGTGACAAGCACTGAAAGAATTTTGTGAAAAATCATTATGAATATATGTATTTATAATCATGACATTCAGAAGTTTGGTAGAGTTTTATATTAACAAGCTATTGTAGACTGAAGCAACAGTTTGTTTCGAGATCGATTAAGAACAATAGAAGGGAAGAGTCTCTAACTGCAGTAACTCCAACTTCTTGCAATCAACTCCAGATACAATATTTGAATATTTAAATACACGTCTCTTGTCCTCTTATGATATTAAAATCTTGTGAAGATACGGATATATATTACACATATGTGTGTGTATTTATGATATTCACAGGTTAGGCATTGGGCTAGATGCACAAGTTATCATAGACTGAAATGCTACAATGTTGTTGCAAGGTCGATCAAGAACACTTGAAGAAACAATTTCTAACTGCAGTCACTCAAATTCTTCACAATCACCTCCAGGGACAATACTTTGAAGTTAGAACCTCACAAACACTGCTCCCTTTCTGACATGCTATTTGTGTTATGTCTGGATCTAGGACTGGCTCTTGTTTATGGGTCAGGGTAATAGGTTTTTTAACCCATCAGAAATTCCTGTTTATCCCTGGTACAGATAAGTACTGGATCCATACTGATAGCATGCTCTGACCGAGGACTCTGACCGAGGACTCAAAATCCCTTGTCACCCTGACTAAAGAAAAATTAAACAGTTGGAACCAGACAACAATGGATTAAATCATATTCATTTGTACCGGCTAAGAAGATGTGAGCATATTCTTTATTGGTATAGCTGATCAGTTTCATTGTTTAATCTCACCAATCCATCTGATTTGTGCTGCAGAGCACCATTCCAAAATGAGGACATTTTGAAAATATTTGATCAAGTTTCTCTAACTCAATTGTTGTCCAGTTGGACCTTGTGAGTGATTAACCCTGAAAGATTTGGATGCTTTCTCACACAAAGTGCCAAAATTAGATTAATGGTTTTCTGCAAGTTAATAAAACACATGTTCTTTGAATATATAACATAATGTGGATTCATGAAAGTTCCCTCTCCTCGCTCATTTTGCTTCTGCTAGAAGAGATTCCCACTCTATTTTCATCCGATAATCCATTACGGAAGATCAACCAAAACTACAAAACACGCTGCTATAGTTTTGATTGTTTCAGAGTGTGTAGGATACCTAACAACTAAATAATTGAGGAAAAATTAAGAATAAATTCCAAAATTTTGTTGACACATGTTATGATCGTAACAAAGTTTCTAGTGGCACCAAACAATGCTTTGTTCAGATAAGATTTCTTCTACACTTTCTAGTGTGGGAACTTGTTGTGCCTTCTAATGCTATTGCAAATTGAAGCAGGAGAGCCTTTTGCTCATTATAAAACTATTCTGCTTCTCTAACTCATGTAAATGGGCAATAATTCTGATATGGGCTTTCTTAGTTTATCCACAACTTCATAAACATTCATGATTGTTCTGAATTTATTTCACTACTTCATGTCTGCACATCCTTTGCTTCTTTATGTCCTATTACTTCTTATTATACATTGCCTTTAAATGTTTTTCTATCTTTAGATGAATCACATTGCAAGTTTTGACATGCTTCCTGTAGTTTCATTTTTTTCAAATATCTATTCCATATTTATTAAATTATTGTCAACTAAGTTGCAAAAGCTAGAGATTTACAGAGGGAAAATATAAACATTGTTGGTTATGGTGGATAGACAGTATTTATGGACATAAGGATGCCTTTTTCTTTTCTTCATGTCATCATCATAGGAAAGCCTTTGATCATTTTGCAGGTTCGGCCAATCAGCTTTATATTCAGTATGATGACCAACTAAGCCTGATTCTGAAACCACTATTTCAGGGGCTTGGTCATATCTTTGTGGGATCCGTCAGGATGGTTTCTCTAGATTCAGACAACTTCAAGTTATTCCCAAAAAGAGATCCTCTATCTTAATTGGTTAATGAGGCTGATTTGGACCAATCCTGTTCCTAATCCAAAATTTCCTGTGGCCTATGTAATAATTAATCTCGTTTTTTTGTTACTGTTAAACTGTGATAGATATTTAAGATGGTTTAGCCTGGAACAATTGTGAATTTTTTGTCAACTTGATATAGCTCAGATGTTTTGCTACTTGGAAAGCACTTGAGGCTAATTCATGCATCAGTAGAATTTTATGAAGTCCATTTTTTCTACTGATTTATGATTGTTCCATGGTGTGCGCCGTTGATATTGTCGTCATAAAATGGACTCAGCTTTTCTATTTTAGTAAATGTAAGGATTGTTGTTTGGATGTAGAGGATTGTTATATGTTCCTCCTTTTGTCCTAGTAATGCCACTTTTCTTCTGTGTTTTCTTCCATACTCCATCTATTGTCTTAAAAACTCCATATTCAATATTTCAAGAAAAAGGCCTAATGCTGTGTTTTTTATTTTATGGGTCATCTGCATATCTGCAGGCTAACCTTGGCACCATGGTGAGACTGCTTCTTTGTAACCTAGGTAAATAGGGTTCGAGACACGAAGATGGTTTCTTTGCTTGCAGGTTAAGACTACATACATTAACCCTGAATTAGTAGGGGTCCCATGTGCTCTCCACCACCTTTTTTTATGCATCCACATATCTGATACTTTAATATTCAGAATGATATGTCTTTGAAATAAATATTTACAACTAGTAGTACAAAAGATTATTCAAACACAGGTCCAAAGAAACCTTATGAAGAATTCCTTATCAGCATGGGGCCTGCTATAGAACACAATGCTACATCAAGAAGGCACTGTGAAAAAATTCATGAAGTTCTGCAACTAGTTGTCTTACTGATGATATCAATTAACCAAAGAATGTTTCTAAATTTTCTGGAAACTTTTTTTAAGAGAGAAATTACCCAAAATTGTAATCATCCAGCCACAGGGTTTTCTGTGGAGCACAACTCCACATCAAGAAGTCTCCATGAAAAATCTGAGAAATTTCTTTGATTAATCACCTGGGCTTGCTTTGGCTTACATTGATATCAATTATCTAAAGGTTGTTGCCAAGTGGCAATCAAAGTGTGTTGATGCAAGAGAGAAATTAACAAAAATTATTAATGCTAGATTGTTAATAGACCTTAGTAACCATCTTTGAGCTCATTCAATTTAAGTAGGTAACAACAGCCTTTTATAGTTCTTCTTGCGTTGTAATGATGTGAAGGAAGATCAATTGATAAGCTTTGCCATTTGCACAAAATCACAAATATGCTGATATCCAGCTGATACAACACAACTTTATGAACTTTTATTGCAATCTTATTATCTCTACTTCAGCTTAACTTTCTACCTTGAACCGCCTTTTTTCTTTTGTAATCCATAATGTGGCTTTTGTCATTGCACAAACTGCCTTTCTTTCAAAGATGCAGACTACATGTCATTGATGTAATTGATTTGGTGGTAGCAGATGCAAGACTACTTAAATATTCCTTTTTCCATTGAAATGCAATCTGAAATAGAAGGACGAAGGTTCTATTTTAGATGTGGATTATCCATTAGCATTCTATGCCATTATCATTTACTTACCTAAATTCCTGTATCTTTTATCTACTTTATCACTGTCTGGAACTGGTCTTTGCTTATGGCCTTCTTTTGGTATAATGTTATATTAAGAACAGGTGAGATATCGTGTCAACTCATTTGTCCTCTGTAGACTTCTGCCTCTGATGTCCATTGACTTTAGTAATCCAAGAGATACTAAGTTTATCATTATCTTTTTGCAGCTTGGAGAAAATGTTTGGGATGACTTTGCTGAGGGTGACGATCATGTAGTGTCTGCTGAAAATCGTGAAGTTCCAGATCTATCAGCGATTCTGTTTGATAACAACAAGAAGTCACGACATGAGCCAGATTTTGAAAAGAGCAACTGCGGTAAGGTTTTGCCTAAAACTGTTGTTTGGAGAAAAAGACAAGACATATTCTATTTTATAAATAATGATATATCTGATATGAATGTGAATCCATTGCCTCATGCATCTGAGAATGTATTTTTGGCACCATGATATCCACATTTCCACATTATCACCACATGATGTTGGAATCTCTAATAAATTCATCTAAGATTGCATTACCATATGAAGATAGTGAATGTTCTGCACAAAAGGAATCTATTTTTAGTAGCTGCAAGAGCTGCCATTTCTCACATGATAATGATTCTCCAGCTGCTGATAATCTAATCCCCGGTGGGCACGATCACAACTCTGTCTTGAAAGATCTCACTTTCCATGAGTGGCCTGATATTGACAATTTTGAGGATGTTGAGAGAATGTTCAGGTAGATAAAAAATCGTTAATGCTTTTTTCTACGGTGCTTTTGAATTTCACAATGGACTTCATATTAACGCTTTTTTTTTCTTTGACTTTCTTGGAGAAATTGTGATTCCACATTTGGACAAAGTCATGTAAGTTGTGTTGGTGGGATATCATGGTTGGCATCTTCATCTATTACCGTTGATGGTTCTGGAGCTTCTAACCTAGCAGCCTTATCGTCATCATGTCCAGAGCTGGGTTTGCCGAACGATACATTGGAAGAGAGTTATGCAAAGACCATGTGTTTTCCTAAATTTGATCCATCAGCTACTGATGCTACATCAGCTAGTGTTGATTGTCACTCTAACAGTGGTTGCCTGGGGAATGATGCAGAAGTTGAGGGCATATCCGTGTCCAAAGAACAGGTCAGAAACAAACTGTGCTTCTAATAATTTAAGCAATTGATGTCCAGTTTATTCATTCAATTTTGTGGTTGCTTCTAGCTTCGACATTATCTCTTACTATGATAATGTCTAAGTATGTATTTACTGGTAAATGATGGAGGACATAAGCTGCAATTAGTAATTTGCATGAACAATTTCATGTAAATTACTAATATTTCCAAGGTCTGCTGTTAACAAGTTGTCTCAGGATGTTTTTTTTCTGGTAAATGATGGAGGACATATTGACCACTGTTCTGACTTCTGATAATTGTCAAATTGTTCATCTCTAAACCTGATGGATGATACCTTCATTAAATTACCTGGACAGTGTTCAAAAATTGATTTTACCACTTGTCCTTATTGCGCATACAGTGTGTCTGTGTCATAACAATTTCCATTTGCTCTGTTGAACAATTTGGTATATAATCTGTGTCATTGATATATTTCCTTTTGGGGGGGTTTTATTTGAAATTTTACTGCATAGCTGCATACTATGTCGTGTGCTTTGCATCTCTTCCAAGTACATTTGGATGCAAACTTGTTGGGTCATTAAAGTCAATAAAGTGTTACCAACTATGTCATACCATGGCATCAAGGTACTTTCACAAAGGCTTGTGCATGCCAAAGACACCTCAAGGCTCAAACTCCTCTGCCTGAAATGACATCAGCAGGAGTATGTAGGCTTGGAGAGACTGGGAGAGAAACAGTTAGAGTGGCTGCCATGATGCATGTGAGAGAGATGGAGCAAACGTGAGGGTTTGCTCTTTGCTGTGTATGTAATTTGTACATTTTCTTTACTGTCAACTATTTCTGGTTGCTTGATGCTCGAAAATAAGCCTGTGTATTCTTTTGGCCTTGGGCCAAACGATAATTGTTAGCCCAACAAAAAGAAATTACAAAAAATTAGAAATTTTAAATAAATCTGCCCATTCTATAATTGTATTCTCTTTATTTGATTTTGGTAATAAATGATAGTACATGAGGAGGTTGAAATTTTAGATAATTTTTTTTTTGAATATTGTGTTTTTCTACATTGCCTTTCCTGATCTTTTATCTGATAAACATGTACAGATTAAAAGTCAATACTCATCGGAGGATGATGCAATGCAAAGATGCTTAAATCAGATGGTTCCAACCTCAGCTGTTACCACTCATACAGATTCTTTTCAGTACTTTCCAGAGCGAAACCATTTCTTTGGAAGCCCTTCTAGTAGTTACTTGAACAATTTCAATTCTCATGCCCAAGTGGATTACAGCTTTCCTGCTGATCGGATCCCACAAACACAATCAACATCATCAAGTGTCAATTTTGAGAATGAGACTCATCATATGACATCATTTGAGCATTCCCCATATCAATCATCAACGCCTCCAGCAATGCCACTAGATCTCAGGATGGAAAAGCTACCAGAAAAGCAGTCATATGCTCCAGTACTTATGGAACACTGCCATCACGATGCAGTCAGAAATAAATCTTCAGTTCTGAAGAATAAATCTCTACATGCTACAGCAAGTGAGAGTTCACAAGAACTTGATAGTGCTCCAATAGCTGGGAGAAAATCTACAATAGTACAACAAAACTCTGTAGTGAGATCTGTTTCTTCGGATGACATCTCAGCAGAAGCAATGAGTTTCCAACAGCTTTGGCATGTTATGGATCAGGTATTTAATCACTCAAAAAGTACAACTTGACATAACTTTGTGTTTTTCCACAGTCCTTAAATATAATTAGTATATTAGTTGCATATAACTATACAAACTCCAAAAGAATCAGTAGTTGTTATTTGTGCTTCAACATAAAATTTTAAAATTGGGATGATCCAGCTCTGTTGATGTTAAAATTTGGCATGTTCCTTGACATGGTTAGCTGTTTTTATGTCCTTCAGAGAAGATGGAATACAACCTAATGTGCTATCTTTGGTTTGTAATTACTTTCTAAGCTGTGAATAATATATCTCCTCTTCTTAAGATACATTCTCATCTTCTGCAAGAATAATTGTTCTTTTGACCTTCAGTAAACCATAGCTTCTTCATTTCTATTTCAGTTGGATGATGGAACTAAGTGCTGCATCAGAGATAGTCTATACCGTTTAGCAAGGAGTACCATACCAAGAAATATTCTTGATAGAAGCAATAGTTGCCGCGGAAGTATGGACGAGAGTAAAATTCTGGGTGCAGCAGTATGGACTAGGTATGATTACTTTTCTGATGTTCTATAATAATCCTTTTAAATGCACTAGCACTGTAGATTTTTCTAAGTTTTGAAGTTGTTTTGCTGAAAGATTTTCATGCCTAATTGCTTGCTTTTTGCTCTAATCTGGGAGTTACTATATTATTACTCATGGGACATATGACCTCCAATCATGTATTGAACTTGTCTTATACTCTTTTTTCCCTCTATTCTGGGAATTAGGTATGTAAACTGCAAATTCTTTGCGTGAACATTGTCATAATCCTCACGTGATGGACTCTCAAAATAATTGTTGCTCAATAATTTGACAACAAAATAATTGTTGCATTAGGTTTTTTTTTAGTTTCGATTGTTTAGTTGTGTTTCAATAAAATAACACTTGGGAAATAAAAACCTTTTCCAATTTCGAGAGGACAAACCAAACAGATAGATATATGAGCAAGTGTAATCTGTGTTAAATCTATTAATATTTTTCTTAGGTGGTTTAATGAATAAAAAACATATACAGTACTGGTGATACAATATTTCGAAAACTGGGTGTTTCTAGAACTGAATGTACGGAGACGGATAGTTGTTGACACTTTATAGCAGATGTTGGAGAAATGCATGTTGACAGTAATACTTTTTGGGTGCATGGACCCCATCTGAATTAATTTTATGTCCAATTTGTTATTCATAAAAAAATATGTCCCATGCTCAGTGGAGGAAGGTTGGATTCAGGTAAATAAGATTGTTAAGGAGTGTGAATCAAATTAGAGATGCTTTGGTAAAATTAGCGACATATTACAAATGTGTTAGGTTCTGAGAGTAAGAAACGTAGATAATGCGTTCAAACTGCAGATATTTCAAATGACAAAGATTAGCCATAATATGTGAGCTGTATACATCTTTTTCCGGCATTGAGTTGTTGCAGTCGCCTCGAATCTTTATCTGGCATTATCTTTTGAACCAGCATGGTAACTTTGCCTGTTATATTTTTTTGCTTTTGACGACAACAATAGTAGATGTTACCAAGAGTAAGATGACCCCTGATTTATTTTGGTGTGGGTGTTGAAGCAGATGTGCAGAAATTAAGGTGGAAACTGCAACAAATCCAATAGACCGATCTGTAGCTCATCTACTCTTCCAGAGGCCTCCAGTATCATTCAAATCTCTGATTAAGAGTTAAAAACCTTTTCTATTTTATATCTAACAAAGGCTAAAGTCAGTTGGTACAGTTGTAGAAGAATCAGCTTACGTGACCAAGTAGGTTAGTCGTGCAGCCACAGCTTTGCAATGCATGGGGTATCGTATCATCTCGTCTCCAGTGTATAAAATGTGAGTTTTGGTCGCTCAACGCGTGCAGCCGCAGCTTGCAATGCAGGAGGACATGTCATCTCCCGCAGGCGCATGAAAGAGTTATTGAGTGCCATAATCCGTGGAACACAATCCCTGCAGACTTTCTCATACTCATACTGCCTGTTTTACCTTTGTATGGTGATTATGTTTATTTTAAAACTGTGATCCTTAAAAGACAAAAAAAAAATAAAGAAATCAACCGGCTAGTTTGCCAGGAACAACGCTCTGTTCAATGATCATGACATGGGAATTCATCATGCTCCTTTGGCAGGAACAGCGCACCACCATGATCTGCTCACCCATGAGGGGTTGCCTCGGTATCATTTGATCTGCTCACCCATGAGAATAGTTCACATCTTTGACTGGGTCCATGTTGCACGACCCACACAAAACTTATTAAATACATACCAGTGACAAACATTCCCTTTGCCTACTGAATTGCTACAACTTACAAATTGTAAATCCAAACAAGAAAAGAGTCACCAATGTGGAGACTGAAAACACACAAGAAAATTAGTATATGTGCTCAATACAGCAAATTTGGCTGGGCACCAATTCAACTATGACTATGCACGTAAGACGATTAGAGCCTGCTGTTTACTGATGTTCATGTGCATGTTAGAGATAGAAAGTTGGATTGAACTCATACCTAAGTAGTTGCAACATGGTTTTACCACTACTTTTCCAAAGCCTACACGGAGTCATCAGGTATTGTGGGCGCAACAAAGATTAATGTACACAGCCATCACAGCTACTACTCTTTTTGGATCTAGCAGCATGAAAAAACACCAATCATAAGTACATATTCGAGAGCAAATACAAAATTGTCAAAATTATTAAAAATATAAGAAAAAAAAAGAAAATGATCCTTACCAACCACTAGATTAGGCAGTACGTTGGTAGACAACATTTCTGTTTGAGAGATGGCCCCTCTTCCTTTATAATCTGACTGGACATCAGTACGATGTGATACTTACGATCAAAATACGAACACCACTATCACGGACATCAGCATTATCAAGGAAGAGAATCAGCAACAATTATGACATCAGCAACATGTCAGCCACTCTCAGCCACTACGACTTCACTCAAATGGAGAGAGCTATAAAAATTGCATGATGTCAGCAAACATCCAAAGTAAACTACCAAAACACAATTTCACATATGGAATTTTAGAAAAGATATAACAAACAATATAAATAAAGCGCACTGCATGATAAACTAAATTAGTACTATTTGACCATACTGTTCCATGCATCAAAGACAGTTCTGAATTATGATAACAGACAGCTAAGCACACGAGTTTTTTTTTTTTTTAAGTTGTTGACCTTGAAAAGAAGTTTAACAGCTACAACAATTCGCACAGCCACTATCAGGAATATCTTTGGAGATGCAACCTCAAATCAAATGCTCTGGAGACAGGGACCATGAACAGTGTCTTGTGTTTCCTAACAAAAGATATCAAAAGAAACTTGACAAGATAAATCTGAAAAAAGAAAGTTCACAAACATAATAAAAAGTATACATCTTTTAGTACCTTTCAAAGGTGAAACACTATGGTGAAACACTTCGGGAATGTGAAGATGGTTCATGATTTTGTTCATCAGCACTTCCCTTGCGAGGTGTACTATGAGGAGATGAACTCCTTTTAGGACTAGGGCTACGGCGGATAGGCGATCCACTATCAAAGACGATACCAGCATAAGGGCTTAAGATAGCACAAGGACACGAGGATGACAGACACATTAGAAGGATGAAGTTCACAATTACCTGCTATAAGAACGACTTCTACTCCTTCGCACATCATCATACTTGCCTCTACCACTATGCTTGCGGTAATCAGGACTTACACTAGGACTTCGGCTGCTTCGGCGGTAATCCCTTTCCCTGTCATGATATCTGTCCCGCTCATGTCTCCCCCTGCTTCGACTTAGACTTCGACTTCGCCTCTTATATTCTCTATCTCGATACCTGAAGCAATGGAACAATTTTGGCCATAGGAATCATTCCAATGTCTGCAACATACAGTCTATAAGATAGCACTTCTGCAAAGCAACTCAATCACCAAGGACCAGGAAATGCACGTACGGTTTTTTTTAAGGAACATCACTATTTTAGTAATTTGTTACAACCAAGAATACATATATTCCTCTACGTGTTACCAATGGAGGTTGCCAAAATAAAGGTTTGCAACAAATAATCAAAACAAACAAACATGGCAAAGACAAGATATTATAATATATAATCTATTGCTGTTAATGGTGCTGAAAAGCTACTGCAATTGGATTGGTAGTTTTCTAAAACTGCCGATCTTTTGATTGGTGAAATAAATATCTCATGATACATGGGAAGTATCAAAGACATCCTCTTGAAATATTCTGAATCCCAAAGAACCATATACAACTCTTAGAACATTGCATTCAGAAAGATAACTATAAACAGGAGCAGTAAGTAAAACAATTCAACATATGCGATACATTTGTAGGCAACATATGCCCCTTGGCCTTGGGCTGCGGCTTCTAGACCTACCACTGGTCCTTGGTACTTCTTCCACAATTCTCCCTTTATGACTGAAAAAATAAAAAAAAGAAACTGATAATAAGTTACTAGCAATTTAATGGCATCAAAACAGATGAAAGAGGTAAGATATGATGAAATTCAAATATGTTCTTAGTGTTGGTGATGCATTGCTTGCAATCTTCTGTATTCCTAATCTGAATTTTATGTTTTCCCTGATCATTCTATAATACCATCATATATGTGAATTTTCCACTTACCACAGACTCCATCAATCTGTGAAGCCTGAATCACTATCAAGACACATCAAGACCAAGAATGCACTCTTGGTCTAACTTCATCGCAATCAAGATTATACAAATCATGCATTCGAATGGGCTAATAAGGAAGTGGACACAGTTTCACTCCATGAACCATAAATCACTGTCATGACCCCACAACACAAAAGAACACAGTCTTGGGTTAATATCATCTAGGTCGAGACATAATTGTTAAAATTTAGTATTTCAATTGAACTTTGAGGACAATCCAATAATTCAAAAACTTGAGTGATCTAGACACTGTGGAGGTAGCCTTCCTAACAAACTTTAGAATTAAATTCATAATATTTTAGTTATGAATAGTGTGATAGTCCTGACTATCAAGGTATGCAATTTCAAATAATACCATCCGGTACGGACGATATGTAACAGTTCGTCAGTTGGCCGGTACACTGACCGCCCGTTACCGAACGAAACAAAATACATATATATAAATATTTATATATAAATCTATATAATCATTAATATATATATACGAGACGACGTCGCCCTGCCTGAGAGAAGAGAGAGGCGACATATATATACATATATATATACATATATATATACATATATATATACCAAGCGGTATACCGTTCGGTATATCGCTCGGTATACAATATCGTATTATACCGAACGAATGTTGAAACTCCGATACGATACGATATTGCATACCTTGCTGACTACTATTTTTAGCAATATTTCATTTGAAGTGACAACATTAGAATATGCATGAATACTTGAGAATATATTACATATTGCAAAAGCAATTATACTTAAAAAAACAAAGGTATATGACTGGAGCCTCAAACCAATCATTATCATAATTTTCTAGTCAACAGATGTACTTTTGATATCATACACGAATATACATATTCATACCTGCAAATATGTATTCATGAGAGCAACACTTTTTTGCATGGATAAGGTCAAAGAGAGTTTTTTCACAAATTTTCTGAAAATAAAAGGTCAGCATACTAGTATACATGCATAGATAAGTGACCTACATGTGGTCTTATTAGAGTTTCACAGCATACTCTTGTTTGGAACTATCAAAAGAGAGTCTCAGCACAATACCACAAAGATAAGCCAATGGGGAAAAAAATTCAAAAGCTCCCAAGGACTTCAGGTCACAGAAAATGGCAAGAATAAAGCACATCAATAACAGTTAAGCTGTGCTGTGTCCATGTTGGCACAAGCTAACGTTTAAAAAAAAATGATACCAGCACATTCCAGTCTACCTTATAATGAGCTCCAGTAAGAGTGTTTCCAAAAACACAGCAGCTGGAGAGAGTATAATACATGATGCACAAAAGCATGTGATGCTTGTGGGAAAATTTACCTTAAGCGCATGCTTCAGGTGATTTAACCTCATAAACATTAGTATCAGAAAATAATATAACACTTATTTGGTACTTTTCTCAGTCAAAAAAAGAAACAGAAATATTTTTATATACGATCCAAAGTAATGCATCAAATCCTTTCTGCCTTGATACTAAAAGAGCACGGCCTGCCTTGATCGTGTTGCAGATAAATCAATATTACGTGACTATTCTGAGTCTATCATCCAAAATGATATTGGGTGAAAATAGTTATCACATTCCGCTTTATTTCAAGGAAATATCAGCAGATACTAACAGGTTATACCACGAAACAAAGATGATGGTTGTCGACAACTGAACAAGAAGATCCATAATACTTACATCCGTTCAGCATTTGGACCATACTTCGCGAACTGAACCCTAATTTCTCGGCCGTCCACATTTCTCCCTAATTCGCATCAGAAAGAAAGACAATAAACGCAAAAGACAAGATAATCTGTGGCATAAAATAAGAAGATCAAAGTTGATGGGGGAAATCACACCATCGAGCTTCTCCACGGCTTTCTGTGCCTCATCAGCATACTTATACCTCACGAATGCGAAACCTCGCGAATCCCCAGTCCTTCCGAGTCCATGAAACCGGAGAATATTACAAATCTTGATGGAGAAAAACCCTCGGAATGAAAACACAACAAAAAGAAGAAACGAACTTCGATCCAAGAATGTACCTTCGATCCCTCGGGATGAAGACATCCACCACCTCACCGTACTTGTCGAAGAGCGGGAAGAGGTCGTCTGCCGTCGTCCCTGCGAAAAACACCACCCATGAAGACAAAGAAACTACAGGGAGAGAGGCGTGGAGCAGAGGGTGAATGGGGGAAGACACTCACGGAACGTGATGTTGAGGACGAGGAGGGAATACGTGTCTCTGATGTCCGGAGGCCCGGTCGCCCGAAGTGCGACATCTCAAGATGGGACAGGGAAGGACAAAGCGTTCAGGGTTTGGGTTTTGAAGGATTAGGGAGTGACCGGTGTGGAAAGGCGGTGCGGGTGATTTATAGGTCGAGTGGGCCTGGGCCAAAATCTTGGATTACGCCCGAATAAAATTGGTTTACGGGTCCGAGTGAAGGACTTTGTTAATCGGGTTGATCGACCCAAACTCGAATCCAATCGGGTATTAACAGGTCCGAGACCCGTAATCTGATGGGTCAATTAGGTCAAAATTGCCTGACTCTTATTCACCCAGTGACATTTAAACCCCTCCAAATTGCCAGGTATTAACACGTCCCGTAATCTGATGGGTCAATCGGGTACTAACAGGTCAGAGGCCCGATTCATTCGAATTGCAGCCCAATGACGAACTCCAAATTTATCTGGATCCGCATCCGAGTTACAAACTAGACTTGATGGTTCATTCGACGTTAGGTTTGGAACTGATGGAGGTCGGATGCGGATGACTAGATTTCAATCCGAGTCCAGTAGAAAAGAGCGCCGAACCTTTTACCGTCCGCTAGGAAACGTTTGGGGGCAGGAGAACAGTAGCACCAGCTCGAGGGCATCGGAAAGGGAGGAGATGGGAAGCCGCCTTGGACGACGCGTGATCCACTTCGCAAACCTGCCCATCAAGCTCCTCCTGCCGTCGCCTCCCTTGGATTCCATACGCGAGATCGCCCTCAAGACCATCCCCTCCGCCTCCAAGGTGGAGATCCGCCGCGTGCTCGAGTCCCTCTACGGCTTCGACGTCGCCGAGGTGCGCACCCTCAACATGGAGGGCAAGAAGACCAAGCGCGGTCCCTTCCTGGCCGCCAAGCCCGACTATAAGAAGGCCTACGTCACGCTCCGCTCCCCCCTCTCCCTCTCCCCCGACCTCTTCCCCGTCAAGCTCATCTTCGAAGAGAAGGAGCGCATCGCCGCTGCCGCCTCCCGCCGCCCCGCCGTTGTCGAAGGCGAAGACGGCCGCGGCGAGCGCAAGCACTGGCTCGACGATAGACGCCGCGAGGAGCCGAGTGGGTATCGCGGCAAGCGTGCTGCTGCTGGTGGCGGCGGGGTACGGCGGCGTGGCGGCGGCGGTGGCGGTGGCGGCGGGAGAGGGAAGAAAGGACAGGAGGAGAGCAAGTTCCCCTGGAGCAGCATGCGTCTGTCAGAGTCGGCTTAGAAGGCTTAGAAGTAGTCTGTTTTCTCTCTTAATAAGCGTCGAAGACTGCGTCTTTTTCGACCAACCTTGCTGGATTTTCAGGAAAGTTTGTTCGAGATTATTTACATGGTGATAACTTGTTTTTATGAATATTTTTGTTATAGTTTTTACCCTCCTTTGTTATAATGTACGATCTCTGCCTGCTACATGTTTGACGGAAAGCCAGTATGGTTTTTTTACTGTTAGAATTCCGAGTTATTTGCTTTTATTCACTCTTTGCTTCTTATTCAACAACGATTTTTTTGGTTCTAACATACTCGAAGGTGTAAACTTGCTAGTAATAGGTGAAGATGAATGTTTCTTTAGGATGCTTAACGTTCAAGCCCCGCCCGCTACATGTTTGACGGAAAGCCGATATGGTTTTTTGGGTTTAGAATTCTGATTTATTTCCCTTCTGTTCACTCTTTGACTCTCGATCAGTCATGGATTTCTTATTCTGAAATATTGAAGATCGTAGGCTTGCTGGTTATAGGTAGAGAGAGTTTTTATTATCATAAAATAGAGGGAATATATGATGACAACTGATCCAATTATTCCCATTTCATGGTTTAATGGTTTGAAATAGTAATATATGCCTAAATGGAGTGTGGAAGAACTTTTACATTGTGTGTTCCTACGAAAAATAATGAATTAAGTGGAGACTTGGTGTTCCAATTGGCATTGGTTTTTGTCACTCTTTCACTATTGATATGGGTTTTGCTGGCAGCCTTTGTAATCCTTTGTTTATGAGGTAACACTATGATGAAGTTGTCATAATATTCATTGGAATTAAATGGGCAAGATGGGATCCATAAAAATGTGCTTCTGGGAATAAGTTCGCTAACATTGCAATTAGTTCTGGGAATAAGTGGAAGTGTGAAATATCTTATGGGTTAATCTGCTTATCTGATAAGATTATTCCTTGAGATGGTAGAGCCAGAAATGCGGCTAAACAAACATATTTGCCAACAAGATAATGTGGTAGGTAGGTCTAAGTGGAAAATTCAATTATTTTTAGCATAGCTAGTCATATCTTTATATCAGAATGAATTATGTCCAACTTGAAGGTGCTATCTAGTTATGGTAGAGCTAGAAATGAGGCTAAACATATTTGCCAACAAGATAATGTGGTAGGTAGGTCTAAGTGGAAAATTCAATTATTTTTAGCATAGCTAGTCACATCTTTATATCGAGATGAATTATGTCCAACTTGAAACTACTATCTAGTTTGGCCAGTAAAAGATAATGTCCAACTTGAATGTGCTATCTAGTTTCGTCGGTAAAGATCACATCATCGTGAAGTTCATGTTTATCTTTTAAAAAAGAAATTTAAAAGATTATGTTCACCTTAGAGTTTGATATAGGCTGGCTCACTTTTAGTTCTATCTATTGGGATGCTTGTTGTAGCTTCTTTAGCTTCATTATGAAGCTCAAACAAATTGCAAAACTTATGTGCAAGAAGTTGTCTTGTGTGCTATATATATAGCAAAGTGGCCTAACTCAATCCGACTTGTGAGGGAACTTATGGGAAAGATAGTTTTACATACACCTTATTTTTCTATCCTTCAATTCAGCTATGGCATGTAAATATGCAAAGCTCCATGTCTGGGGCTTGCACTATTATCTTGCTCTTGGATTTACATGTCAAGATCAATCAATTCTTATCTAGCTTGATCAAATCATGTTTGCTAAAAAAAAAAATCAAACCTAGTTCAGTCACCACATGAGACTACTTGACCAAACAAAGTCGTATGGCTTGCTGGTCCACCGTGCGTGGACTTGACATCCAGTAACCATGAAGGTCTCTAAAGCATCTTCCTCTCCAAGAAATCAAATGAAAGCGAGGGAAAAACATAGAAAGACCACGTGACCTATACGAATGATTGAGGAGAAGTAATGAAGACGCGTTACCTCTTTCACTTTCCGTGGGAGAGCACCAGCTCGCGAACGAGCCCACAGCCGCGGCAGTTGACGAGCATCCTCACTTCGTCTTCCTCGTGGCAGGGGGAGTCGTCTCCGTTCGCCCTCGAACGCTTCCCCTCCTCGCTCCCGCCCTCCTGCCAGAACCCAAATGACCATAATTCCCTGCTCTGTTGGGTCGTCGTAAAAGATCCGATCACAAGCCCTTCACGGGATCTTGAGCACAATCCCTTTGGAAGAAAACTCCCAGGAAAAGTAGAAAGAACAAAAAAACGAGAGGATCGCTACCACCCATTTGAGATCGCAAGGCGAAGATGATTTGAACGTCAGTGGAAATGTAAAGAGAAATCAAGAACTGCCCCTTGTTTTCCCACAAGGAAAATAGAAAGAATACTACAAATAAAGGATCGCGATCGCCGGTTGGAGATCGTTAGGCGACGATAATTTGAACGATGAGAAAAAAATTAAGGGCTACCCTAGTCCAACAGGGGAGTTACCGCCTCATCCGGACCCGAGGAAGAAGGTGCGGAGGGGGACGAATTCGACATCTCCGGTGGAGGGGACAGGGGAGTGGTCGGGTCCGAGGACCGGTAGACAAAGGAGCCGCCCGTCGGTGTCGATGGAGAGGACGGCGAGATCCTAACCGTCGGCTCGAGGTGGGAAGCGGGTCCAGCGGAGACGGGGAAGGAGTGGGAGTGGACGAAAGGGGTAAAAACGGCAGGCGGGAGCGTCAACGAGAGGCTGGCGGCCGGGAATTGTAAGGAGGAGAAAGATGACCCAGAGCGCCGGAGGGCGAGGGCGGAGGGGGATGAGTGGTGAGAAGCGGAATCGGAACGTTGGAGGAGGGGGCCGGCGCCAGGGGGAGGGGGAGAAGGTGGGGAGGAAGCTAGGTCGTAGACAAGGAGCTTCTTGCGCGGGCGGGTGGGTGGTTGGAGGCAGCGGCGCTTGCGGTTGCCGCAGCAGGGGCAGGGCTCGGAGAAGGCGACGGCAGATGGAGCGGAGCCCTCCAACCGGAGCTCCGCGAGCGAGAAGCATCCCACCGCGGCGGATCCCGTCGACGTCTCGGCGACTTCCATCTCCCCCTCTCGCCACTTTTCTGCTTTTGTTTTCTTGAATCGGTGCACTGAGATGGAGGGAAATAAAGGCGGAGCAGGTTGCGTACACACGAGTAGATCTACGGTCCAGATAGGCTGCCGAAACGATGGAACGGCTGAGATTTCCTCCGACGCCGAGGACTTCTTGAACCCCATGACGAGGTTGTTGTCGACCTTATCGAAAAGGATCGGACGGTGTGGAATTTCCATGTACTTATAATGGCCAATATAGTTTTAATATAGTTTTGCTAGCATTTCACGAGCATTTTATAGAAGACATTTACTTCCAATTTCTCAAATCGACATAAATCACATTGAATTGAAACGATATAGATCAATTAGCGACATCAATTTGGTGAATTCGATGTAGTTGATTTTAAAAAAACAGCAGTTCACCAATTGGGATTCTTATGGTTGCAGATGGAGATACAAGAGAACAGAGTTGTAAAGATACATCGGAGCATTTCCCAGCGACACAAAACCCTAATCCTAAAGCCTAAGAAAAAGGAAAAGGGCGATCGGAAACGATCCTCTCGAATCAGACCTCGTCTTCGTGGAGGAGCATGTTGGGGATGCCCTTAGTGATGGGGAACCCGCGGCCGGTCTCGGGGCACACGAGGGCGCCCTCCTCGACGTGGATCTCGAGCAGCGCGTGGTGGAAGCGGCGGAGGAAGTCCTCGGAGTCCAGCATCGCGGCGTCGGCCTCCTCGGGAAGCTCGCAGTAGTCGACGGCGCGGGCGGCGCCCGCAAGGGCCTTCCATTCGATCTTGGGGAAGATGTGGCGGAGAAAGTCGGCGTTGAGCTCCACCTCCTTCTCGACCCACTTCTCGGCCTCCAGGCGGAGGGGGAAGCCGTTGGTGACGCCCTTGATGTTGCAGGAGAGCATGTTGTGTGTCAAAAGCCTCATCTTTGCGCCGCCTCCTTTCGCTCTATCGATCGCACTTTTGGGACCTTGAGATATCGAGAACGTGCCCTAAAGCCTTATAAAAAGAGAGCTCGGATCGGAGCACCGTCGGTACACTCAACCAAATAGCTAACTTGTCATGAAAAATATATCTTCTCATTCCGAACTAATATTTATTTGTTTATTTCTTAAATTTTGGAAATTGTATAATATGAACTTATTAAAAGCAATATATATATATATATATATATATACGAGATATATATATACTTATTTGATAAATAAATGAAGCAAGCGAAGTATGGGGAAGCTCTATTTCCGAGTACCGCCCATAATTTGAAGTACAAGAGAATTATGGATAGTATTTAGCCCTCATAATCTACCCCTTGAGCATTAGCGTATCGTCGATTATTATTGATTCTTAAAAATGTGCATGGATGCTATAGTTATAATATAACAATTAAGACTAAGTATAAATTATTCTTTATAATTAATTATGATGATCTTTATACTTTAAAAAATTATATTAAGATTCTTTTACATAAGAAAGTAAAATATTTAATTCTGTTTCTCTTCATGTCACCAATAGAAAATTTGACACATGTTGTCGTACGTAGAAAAATAATATTTTAAAAAGAGATAAAAATATAATTTTATAATTACTATTCTCATCGCCCTCCCCTCTATCTTCGCTATTTTGCTATGTTTCTTTTCACTCTCACACCTTTCCTTAGTCCTTTTATCGAGACTACCTCCATCACGCACCATCACCTCTTGGCCTTCACAATGGAGATCTCCTGACAACTTCAAGTTCAATGTCGAGATCGGTGTCATCATCGCCAATCCTCGCCTCCATTGGCCTATGCCATTTTGAGAGCAGGGAATGAAACTATGTACTCTAATTCCCACAACTTCATTGGTAATTAGGTCGACCCTCACGTGTGCAACTATCATAGTGTCTCTACATCGCGATGTACCTTAACAACATCAAAATATCACCCGGTACCTCCCTGCAGAGCTCGCCCTCTTGATTGTAAGACTCCGATCACTTTCGCGACACCATCTTCGATCACCGCCCTCCTCCACATCAACTCCAATTGCTTTTGCGGTATCATCCCCTAAAACATCTTTCGTCTTAAACTCCTCCACAAGCTCGATGCTAGTAATAACTACTTCATCGACCCATTCTTAGATGTTGCCCTTCGCTTGTCGTCGTATAAGTACCTCAACCTTTGATTCAATGACTTTGAGGGAGCACTATCGTTGGTGCTCTTCAACGAGGAGCTCAACCTCATATCTAAAATGATAATTATTTTAGCTCCCAATGACTAACAATTTTAGCAACTTCAAAGCTTTCATCATCATCAACACGAACTATAAGATCCATTGCTACATTTCAAGTAGTATCGGCAAGATGGTAAGCACCCTCAACTAGCTCGTTTTGATAATAAGTTTTCAAGATTTAATCGAAGTTTTTTTCTTCAAGTAGATTGATCGGGAGGATAGCGAAGCCGATGAACGATAGCAAAGTGTGTCATTTTCTACATGTGACAGCATGTGTAGTATCTTCCGTCGATAAAGTCGATGGCGCGAGGAGAAAGATTATTAAATATTTTATTTTTATAAGTATAAGGATCCCAATGTAATTTTTTAAATGTAAGGATCGTGATGTTAAATATTACTAACTACATGGAATAATATATAATTAGTCTTAACGGTTCATGATTAATTGAAAGTTATCGATTGATATATCAAATGAGCATCTAGTGTCATCGAATAAGTGTGACGTAGTTATGATTAATTAAAATTATATCAATCCTAAAATTGAATTAAAATCAAGCCAAGACGGAGAAATTCGAACCGCCAACTACTCAAATTATGAAAAATACACCACTCTTAGATATCAACAGTAATTTCTACGTGCTATTGGTCCCTCTCAAAGCCGTTTCCTGTTTTGAGGAGACGGCTGAGCAACACTAAGTTTCGTTGGCACACACGTGCCCGGTGACGTGGGGCAAACCCTTCACGAAGCAATTCCTTCGTACCTTTTCGGTAACTCCGGTTTCGATAGCCTTCATTTTCTGTCACCGTGGTTTGGACCCCACCTGCCTCTGACCAATCAACGACAGGTGCATCGAACACAGTTAGTGAACACGTAAATAAGATATCGCTCTCGGAAAAGAAAGCTATCGTAAACGGCTTGAATTTATATATATTTACACACACCGAACAACGCACCGCTATTGACACGTGTGCATCCTCAGCGGGACCCGCGTGGGTCATCGATTCGGGGTAAAGACGGGTAACTCGGCGGTCGCCTCATATCAAATACACCAGATAAAACCTTCTCAACGCCGTCTTCCGATCCGTCGCGCTCCGCCATCATCAACAACGGACCGATCCGAAATAAATAGAACGAAGAGGGAAAGAAAGGAAACTACAGAAAGAGCCGGCGAGGAAACCCTAGTGGGGACGTTTACGATCGAGGCACGAATTCCTTCCCGTTTCAGTCGAAAGAGCCTCTCCATCGGTGGGGGCGAAACCTCGGAACCGACGGCTGAGGGAGCGATAGGGGGAACGCGACAGGGTTCGGGTTGCGGCGCTTGGATTGCTGCTGGGCGGTGAGCACGAACGGTGGATGGTGATGGGCGCCACGGGGTCTAAGTTGGAGAAGGCCCTCGGCGAGCAATTTCCCGAAGGCGAGCGCTACTTTGGTCTCGAGAACTTCGGCAATACCTGCTATTGCAACAGCGTCTTGCAGGTTCCCTTTGTTTTTATGTTTTCCCTCTTCGTCGTCGTAAAGAAACACGAAACCGCTCCTCAAATTTGACCCTTTCCTATTGTGTCAATTTCTCTTTCGTATGATAGGATCACATCTGATTTCTGCATCCTATGGGAAAAAGTAGGAAGCAATTTTATAACGTTTGCTACTTAACGGAGAGCGTGCTGATTCAAATGTCCTTTTCCTTGAAATGTGATCTTTCTAGTAATTTTGCAATATGTTTTACGCTCTCAACATGAGGGAACCCGGATACACACCAGATCTTAGACGTGAACCACTGAAAAGAAAACTAGTGTTGTAAGTCTTAATATTGTGTTCGCTCTCACCAACTACTGACTTCAAGATCTTATCATGTTAACTTATAGAAAACGTAACAGTATGTCAGAATCCTTTATAACTCAAGTCATTGTCTATCGATCTTGAACTAAATCTAAAGTAAAATTTTCAGTCAAGAAACTTTATCTGCCTTCATCCTATTGTTTAAACTGGTGTTTGAAGCCCATATTGTCTCTTCTTCGAGGCCATAAGATGTAACATGTGGCGCTTGCATTTATCCACAACGCAAAGCCTCCCCTTCTCTGAAATTCTTGTTTTTTGATTTTTCTGTTAGGTTTGTTTTCTTAATGAATTTTATCAAATGCTTTTGATTTCTTGCAAATAAAAGTGGAAATATTTGTAACTATAAAGAAAGATATGAAGTTGAGATCTGGTAGAATTAACGATTCTAAAATGATCAAATATCGAACAATTAATTTAAGAAGAAAAGCTACAAATGAGGATCCATCATCCATGCAGAGTCCATCTGATAAAAGTCATCCTTTGTTGCAATGCTTGAGATCTTTTTAGTGTTATGAAGGTTTTTGCGGTTATATTGTTCAGCTTCACTTAAATTGTGCAATTTGGAACTAATCTTAAAGATACAAAGGCTTCCATTAGATGTAGTGATAAAGCTTTATGATTGTTTGGAGACATGCTCAGTTGTTTCACTATCACAGAAACTAAGGGCATGTATTCAAATTAGTTAAATTTGAGATGATTAAAGGTTTTGGTCTAGTCAAGTATGGGGTTGAATTAAATAATCCTAGTTCGTGTAACATAGGTTCGACATGATAGTTTTTATCATTTGACAAGTTTTATTTTTCTTGGGAAACTATCCTTTTTTTTTGTCTGTCTTTATCTTTATTCTATCTTTGTTACCTTTTCTACTGTAGCAACAAACATTGTTGTTGAAAGCGTTAGATACCAAAAGGCTCCCAAAATGCCTGAGGCTCTAGGCACTTGTTCGAATGAAGCAAGACGCTCCCGAATATTATAATTTAAAAAATATATATCATGATTAATATAAATAAACTAAAACTAAAATAACACATCAAAGAGGGAAAAATACTATCGGTGATTGTTTGAGTTGGCTAAAATCCTTGAAGCTTTCTTACAGCTCCGTAAAGGGGTCAATCTAGATGAATAGCCTAGTGAGAACCCACTTCCACCAGCCAACTTGACCTAGTTATTTTTTTTCTATTGATTCGATCCTATAAGCAATAGAAGGGATGGCAGTAGAGCATAGTCAATGAACCTGCGGGAAGCAAAAGCAGCAATAAACTGATACATGGGTCACATAAGGTGGGGAAGAGGGAGCTCGCCCTGCCTAACGCTTGGGCCCAGACAAGCCTCTGCGCCGCGCCTGAGTTAAATTGCCCACCCAGCCCAATAGGCGGGTGCTCGGGCCACAGCTCGCCTAGGCGAGCGCCCAGGAGCCCTTTGACTTCACTGGCAATAGGACAATTAAGGCTTTCTGACTCTCGACAGTTAGTATTTGATATGTTAGTTCCATTCTTAATTTTCGCAGCATCCTCTGATTCACCATGTATAACTAATATGTTTCTTCCGCTGATGTAAGTTCACCTTTTCTCATCTGTTGGTCCTTGATCATGAAGGTACGTCCAAATTTCATTTTGGTTGTCTTTCTAAATTCTGATACCTCAACCGTGCGATCAATACATCATGTAAGGTGAACAAGCAGTTGTGCTCCTTTTCGATGATTCAGCTGACAGCACTAGGTTACATTCAAATTAATTTCTACTTGTGCCTTTTAAGTATCTTCAGATTATTCTTCACTGTTGGAGCTTCGTCTACCTTTCTGGCATTGTATGAATATATTTTATAGTCAGTACAAGTACTTTACTTCCTTTTTATGTCCTGCACGTGTGGACTGAAAATTTTCTAATCAAACAAAATTCCATGTCAAAAAACATCATAGTGGAGTGAAATAGATGCTACGACATGGTGCACATTTATTTGTAGATGCATAGGTGTAGTTTCAGCTTCTCAGGGGAAAGTGTGGCAAGAGTTTTATTGTTGTTGGTATGATCGACTTAGTTGTAGTCTTTTCTTGTTGACTATATGTCCACCTTAATGATCCTGAAAGCTTTGTTTCAGAGGTAACCCTTCTTTGTTGCTCGACGGGCATTATTCAACTATTTGGGCTTTTATGCTGATAAGCTTTACTCTTATTTTAAATCATTTTGGCGAATTTATATATTTTTTATTATTTCTCATCTTTTTGACATTCCTACTTTGTAGAGGATGATTGTTTTGACACACTAAATCAAACGATGAAAAATTTGCAAACCATGTAGATTTAGTGGTCGTTGGTTTCCTTCACTTTTTTCCCCACATATTCCCGTATGTTGCATCAAGTCTTGAAATGTAGGTATTGTAGTTTACTTGCTTGCAGGGTTGGTTTTAGTTGGCATGTTCTTTATCTATTCAGATGGATGGGAACTTGTTGAATGTAACTTATTGACATGTAATAAATTGCAACTGCTTTAGGATTTTTTTTATTTATTTTAATGAGGAGAATTTGTGCCTAAACAACACTATGTGATGACTGATTGTCCCAAATGTTGTAGTAATAACATATTAACTTTTATTCCCTTACTAAAGTGATAAGAAAGTTCTGCATATGTTAAAATGATCTTTTGAAAATATAACTTTAAGTGATCCACTTTGAGGATCTTTCTTTAGTATGTATTCCCTCATGTTCTAATTTATTTATAAACTAGTGTCATTATGGCATGTTACATGCAGGTGCTTTATTTTTGCATCCCCTTCCGTGAGCAATTGCTGGATTACTATGAAAACAACAAAAATGTTGGGGATGCAGAGGAGAACCTTTTGACATGTCTTGCCGATCTGTTCTCTCAGGTTTGTGGTTTCATGAGGATTTCTCATTTCATTATTCTTATAATTCTACCTACATTATTTCATCAATATGTAGAAATTCTGTTTCACTTTATGATGCTCCTAAATTGTATTTTTCACTACAGTCCTGAGCGAAAAAAAGAAAAATAAAGAACATGATGATCTGAGGGACATGTTCGCTTAGACAGAAAATTTATCACTATTTTATGTGTTTAAAACTTAAAAGTTGCTCACACCATATAATGGTCTTACAAAATTGTTTTCTTGGGTGAAAACAAAATTGCTCATAACCTTATAATCTAAGGGAAACACAATGATCAAACTTAACTTTGCTCTCCACTTCAACCATCTAGCTTTTACTCTATGACTAATATGTCCAAGGTACCAAAAACTCTGTTCATAGGTACTTATAACTTTATACATTTTGGTTACACCCTCATTACTTGTTAGTATTTCTGAAATCATATTTTATATATTTAGTGTTAGTCACACTTTGGTTACACCCTCATCAGTCAAAATAATACTGTCGGCAAATAACATACGCACGATGGTTTATCCTGTATATGATCAGTAAATTCATAGATTTTTTATACTGAAAAAAATAAGATCAGACCTTGATTTAATCCTATAGTTGTATTAAGCTTGCTAAACAGTTCCTATAGTCCTAGCACCAGTGATTACTTGACAATTACTTGCAAATAGTGATGAATTTTCACTTACAGCATAAATTCTTATTAACTTCCAGTAGATGCTTTGCATCACCTTATTCTGCGGTCTTGACAATTATTTTTCCTTCTAAGTCAATAATGTGAGGCCATGATACTTTGTGTCAGTTAAATCCATCAAGTTTATTGTATCTTAGTGATGGAATGTTATTTGGTAAGTCATCTTATTTGAGTTGCCATCTACTTTCTCTTGTAACTGTATGATTAAGTTGTCCAGTTGATATTTGTCACTTGAAAATTGTTATGCTTGATATATCCAGGGAAATCAGATGTGCACTGCAGTTATGTTCAATTGCATGCTACTTTGTGCAGATCAGCTCTCAGAAGAAGAAAACTGGCGTTATATCTCCTAGGCGTTTTGTGCAAAGAGTGAAGAAACAAAATGAACTCTTCCGCAGCTATATGCACCAGGTAAGTTTTGATGCTTGCTGTGTAATTTGTATTGTCGGAAAATTGACATGGTGGCAGTTTCATATCGGTTCCAGAGATTGTATGCTCTGAATGATACAAGTTCTTGTAGCTAATTCACTGTTATCTCTTTGTATATTTGTAGGATGCACATGAATTTCTGAATTTCCTGCTTAATGAGCTTGTTGATACTCTGGAGAGAGAGTCCAATGCTGCAAATTCTTCCCCTGAAGCCTCATCATCATCATCGTCATCATCATCTGAGAAGGTTGCAAATGGTCCAAGCAATCCTCCTGTCAATGGCTTACGGAAAGACCCTTTTGTTACTTGGGTTCATGACAGTTTTCAGGTAAATCAAGTGATCATGTCTGGTAATCCTTGTTTTACTGTTGGATGTTAATTCGGATTTATTGCAGAAACCCAGGCAAGTTTATGGTCATTGTCCTTTCACATACAGGGTATTCTAACCAATGAAACGAGGTGCTTGCGTTGTGAAACTGTTACTGCAAGAGATGAAACATTTTTTGACCTAAGCCTTGACATTGAGCAAAATAGTTCAATCACAAGTTGTCTCAAGAATTTTAGCTCAACAGAGACTCTGAATGCAGAGGACAAGTTCTTCTGCGACAAATGCTGCAGGTACATTGTGTCTTTCACTCAACTGTTCTTTTTACTCTCATTAAGTCTCATCATAGTTTTGTTGTGCCCTTTTCCCTCAATCATCGTAAACCTATAGTCTCCAAGGTCAAATGTAGCATCGTCCAAGAAAGACTGTTAGTCATGGTCTCATCCATTATCATACAAGTATTTAATAGCATATTTGGACCAAAATCAACTCATGTTTTGATTGAAGCAGTTGTGTTTTATTGTGTTGGTACTGATGAAATATTTGGATCATCAATTCTGTTTATATTTCATTTTGGGTTTCAATAACCAAACTAATTTACCACATAGTAGTCATTAAGCTGGTACGTTTGCATTAAGTTTCAGGAATCATGAGTTTCAAGTTGCAGCATCTTTTTCTTGCTGGAAGTCTGGACCCTTGGATCCTGTTTTGATAATTAGCCACAATAGTCTCTTCCTGATGGCATTTTTTTTGTCAAATTGATCACTAAATGTCAACGACACTAAAAAAAAAAGATAAAAGATCGAAACATTTTTGTCAAACAGATTCATGGTTACCTTTAAACTTGTCATTTTTTTCACCTGCGAACAATTTCATAATACCTTTCGCATTTGAGTTATCGGTATCTGAATGGGTATTTTTCTTGTTCTTGTGCTGGGGCAGTTTGCAAGAGGCCCAGAAGAGGATGAAGATTAAGAAGCCACCAAGCATCCTGGTAATTCATCTCAAGCGCTTCAAGTATATTGAGCACCTTGGTCGTAACAAGAAGCTATCATACCGGGTCGTGTTTCCCATGGAGTTGAAACTTATGAACACTGTCGAAGATCCCGACACAGAGTATTCACTCTTTGCAGTTGTGGTTCATATAGGAACTGGTCCGAACCATGGTCACTATGTCAGTCTCGTCAAGAGTCATAACCACTGGCTCTACTTTGACGATGAGACTGTGGAGATGATTGATGAATTGACTATGCACAAGTACTTTGGTTCTTCACAGGAGTACCCGAGCAACACAGAACATGGGTATATTTTGTTCTATGAGAGCCTTGGTAAAAGCAGCTGAGGAGCTCATCATTTGGGGTTTTGAGGCACTTTTCATTTTCCAGCCATTAATACCTTTTTTTCCCTAATATATATTTTTTAGAATTGCTATTCAAATTCTAGGTATAGAGCTTAACCAGAGGATGTGATATTTACAGTAAATGCAGTGTATAGTGGATGGTGGAAGCCCATAATCTTTTTCTCTAATAAGGAATTTTCAGGATGTGAAAGGTTCACAGGAGAGAGATATTTATTGCATGCCATGGTTTGCTTGGTGGATTTGCTGTATCTACATAATCAATGTCTGCCCTAATTTGGTGAGTGATTTCTACGTGTTTGGCCCAAAAGCAATGATTGACTTTGAATCTTTGTTAGGTTCATCCCTCGAGACCAAAAACCATTGTACCTGTGATGCCCGCCCCCCAATTAATTATTGGTTTCTTTGATTTTGTATTTTATTGCTTGATTACAATTGGATATAACTTTGCATTTTTCCGACATTGCTTATGCGTGGTGTTTATTCTTCATGAGAGTGATTGATGTAAACAGATGCATTATGGAAGTTCTACTTTCATAGTCTATTGATTTATAGAAAACATATTTCTTATATTAAGTCGCTAAATAATGGCTTTTAACTAAAGCCCAAATTTGTTGTATATGAAATTGGGTTGGTTGGCTATATGTGCAAGGAGTAGCCAATAGGTGTTTTTTTTTCTTTTATGCATGTGCTGCAATATATATATACATAAATATGTATGTATGTATGTATGTATGTATGTATGTATGTGCAAGGAATAGTTAATAGTTTTTTTTTTGCTTTTATGTCTGTATGTGTGTATATATCTAAGGTAAAAAAAAAGGTCATACATGGTGGAAGGATGTAGTTTGGGTCATAGTAGACCATGTTATGATATGATAAATCTGCCTTTTTCATATGGTCAAAATTTGAAAGAATAATATGGTTGATCAGAAGCACCAGTTTCATGAAAATGTTTTTGTTGCTTGCGCTAACCAGTTTCATGAAAATGATGATGTAGGACAACATCGCTTTCTTTCCTTCTCGGTGTCATCAACCACGTCACAAGATGTGTACGGGCCTCCATGTTGTCATCGATAGGAGGCCAGCCGAGGGACATATTACGTTGCGTTCCAGTCTGAAATTTCTAATGTTTGGCTGCAATGACGTATGAGACTTCGTGAGATGCATGGAGAAATGGACTCCATGAAGTTTGGTTTGCTGCTTCAGTCCCTGACAACGACCTACTGACTCCTGTCACCTACGACGACGACGACGACGACGACGAAGAAGAAGCTGTTTATTGTGCATTAGACTGCATGATACGGGGGATAAGTTTGGATTAAGAAGACTGCATTATACTGTTAAAGGATGGGTGATGAAACATGTGGCTCTTTATATTACTTTAGATTAAGAAGAGGCAATCAACTCTCTCATGGACTTTTCTGCCATCGTATAGTTTAACTATGGCATTGACTCGGATCCATGTATGTAGATGACAGGTTCTTTCTTCAATCATATTTTTATTTGCTTGTCTTAACAAAAGATGAGGATAACAATCAACATATGTGCATTGGCAAACGTTGTACAAAGAAAAGAAAGGGTGGCCTTTCCTCATCGACAGTCTCGAATCCACCAAGCACAAACCTCGCAAGGATGATGAGGTTAATATATCATATAGGTCCGCGCACAAGGGGGTCGTCAAAGAACTCAGACCAGAAAGATGGACGAAGCACGCTTCCGGCATTATTACTGGAAATGCTGCAATTGTCTCCATTGCCCAATGATCGATCGGCATCCCTGAGAAGAGCTGATGGAGTAGACATGGCTGCTTCTAGTTCATCGTTGCAAGTCGAATCCTCTTTTACATAGTTCCCAAGAGGCTGCTGATGAAACCCGAATGACATCTCTGGCACACCATAGAATTCAGCATTGGATATAGCTGCTGGAAAAAGGCCAGGAGATGGAACTGAAGTAGTAGTATCTGGGGCTTGCGTGTTCATTGAACTCATGGGCTTCATCTCAGGAATGATGCTACTGAAGCTGCTCATATTAATTGTTGCTGGAGACTGGAGAAGAGACTGCAGAAACCTGGCTGCATGATCATCCCATGCACGGAGTTCCATGATCCCTGTGAGGTCTGCAAGGCACAGAAGTTGAGTCAAGGTGGCCAGAAGATCCATCCTCGGGCGATGCGTCATTGGGTCGACGCCGATACGGATAAGCTTCTTCTTCAGGTGGCTGTTCCAGAAGTTCTTGATCTCGTTATCGGTCCGACCCGGGAGGTGGGTTGCAATGGCTGACCACCTGAGAATGTAAAAGTAGAAGGAACAATAAAAAGAAGCTTCAGACGAGCCAGTGGTGCAAGATGTTTGAATGTGTTCCGTGTACTTGTTTCCCAGGATGGAGTGGAGCTGAAGAATGGTTTGCTCTTCCTCTGGTGAGAACTTCCCTCTCTTTATGTCTGGCCTCAAATAGTTTGTCCATCTTAGCCTGCAACTCTTACCACATCTGTTGAGCCCTGCATAACAACCAAACCACACCTCTTACATATAAAAGAAAATAGAAGACAGAGAAAACACATACACACACCCACACACACACACACATATATATATATATATATAGAGAGAGAGAGAGAGAGAGATAGAGAGAGAGACCAGCAAGTTTCGGAAGGGCTTTCCAGCTTCCATGGCCATTCTTCTGGATGTATTGGATGAGCTTCTGGTCCTCTTCAGGGGTCCAAGGACCCTTCTTGATGCCACTCTCATCACAGCATGGGGGTCTTCCCATCCTCTCCTGCTGTGGAAGGTTCAGAACTTAAATTGCCTCCTCTCAATCTTAGCGCACAAAGCCATTTATACACTGGATCTAATCATGTCTAATCCATCCAAGTGAAATGACCAACTAACCCTTCTATTACTCTTTTAAAGGGCAAATTTTCTTTTCTGCACAAGTATTCTATGGCCAGATGAAACCTGATCTATGGAAAAAAAGAAACAACCTTAAATTAGCTCTAAACCCTCTTAGGCTCACTTCTCATAGGCATAGAAAACACTCGTCTGATCAAAATGTTTTTGTTCTAATCCAAGTTTTTTCTTTTTGTGGCCACGTTTGAAGTCATCTGCTGCTGTTTCAGTCAAAAACTCATAATTGAGGATAATGGGTCAATTACAAGCATATTCTAATCACTTCAAATAGGATTCGTACCAAACAAACATTTATATTGGATGGGCATTGCCATATGCACAGGAAATTAGATCCACTGCTATGGTAGAGGGGACATGCTCAGAGGTGACAGTTTCCCACCCCAACCAACTCCGTTGATTCCTCTTTTTTTCCAGTTTATTGCAAGAATATGTTCAGTTTATCGCAGGCTTATAATATTTATCAGTACAATACTTTGCTGAATAACATAATATTAAACTATCATCAGAAGGTTGAAATGTTCTGTAGGAACAGATAAGACCACCAATGCTAAGTTCTTGTTTTGGTTGGGAAGTTGGGAAATGTCTTAACTTATTGTCCTCTAGTAAAAGGAGGGTAAAAATTATAAGAGGTCTAACATTTGATAAAGGAAAGACTTATGAGAGACAAAAGAATTTGAGGCCAACATAATCTTCATTGGATAAAGGATTTAAGGTACGCTCCTTTTTCTGGTTGTCGTCCAATGTGTGTGTGTGTGCGTAGCTCACACATGAACAAAATCCCTATTGGTACAGAACCTATGCTTGAAACATTATCATCTCTCTCTAGGAATGAGACTTAGGTCAGAATTACATGCAGATGAGAGGCCAGTACTGCACGAAAAGCGCTCAGGACTACATACAAGAAAGCACAGGGAGGCCATCTCTGGTAGAAACCCCGGAGACTGTGACTTTGCAGGTACATGAACTGCAGTGAGAAAGGTGTTGGACCAATCTCAGAAGGCAACGAGCAGGTGGGATGAAGGTATGGAGAAGTTTTTGGATTAGCAGAGGAGGAAAAAGCAAAAACAAAAAAAGACATTCACTACGTTTCCTTCTTAACGAAAATATGAAGACAACGAGAAAGGAACTAACCCAAAAATTTCTTAATCTAAATATTTGTTATGATTGAAACACAAAGAAAGTGAACTAAAACAGTACCTAGTGAGAATGTCATGGTAGGTAGACAGCATCAATCCAAGTCCACTTGTAGCCAGTAGCAAAGTTTGGATCCTCCACCTGTAAACATTTAGCATCTTCAATGACCATAGCATAATCAAATCCCACACGGGAAGACATCACATATTTATAATATGCATGGAGTTACCAGATTGCTTCCAGCCATCATTAAAAATTTTGCCTGCCTAATTCGAGGGTGCCTTTTGAAGGACGATCTCCATGATTGACATAGCCTCTAGTACCTGCATGATCATGCCACTGATAAGGTTCTCATATGGATATGTAATAGATTTCTGGGACAGTGCGGTACAGCTCCAAAATTGGTTCAACAGGAGCAATGATTCATAATGGCCCCAGCAGAGCTTGAATCAAATACAAGTTGTTGCTTGATCATTTCCAAAGAGCTTAAAAGTCAACTGCCTGTTATTGTTCAAGCTAAGTATATCCTAATGAGATTTAACGAAAAGTGTGCAAGCAAAAAGACGATCAATTCTGTGCATAAAACTGAGTAATCAAAAGTCATTTTGTACGAAAGACTTCAGATAATAAAATGTGTCACGTTATGTGATTGAATTAGTTTTTTAGGCTAAGATTCCTTCTGAGATGAATAACCAACAAAAAATATTCAACAAAAAATATTCAAATGCATCTCTTATGACACCAAACAGTGCATGTAGATTTGTACCTCAACTAATCGACCAATTTCCTTGTAACTCTCAGTTTCAACTCATAACAAGTAGGCTGTGCATCAAGTTCTTAAACATATCCTGCAATAATTCTATCATTAATTTCACCAAGTAGAGCTATAGATGCAAGATTTAATAAAATGAACGGATAATGTAGTCACATTCCAATTTCTTATCTTACCTGCCTTTCGTCTAAGCAATGTCATTGCAACAACAGTATGCATAGATTATCTTGCAGTTTTAACTGTTGGAAAAAGAAGTGGGGTCGGCAGACATAACCCTAAATTAATAAATGTAAACAAGTTGATGCCCACTAAACCACCTGAAGGAGTCAACTACCTCAGCAAATAGTCTGCATATCTTCATCTATACATATGCCAATAGATTTTCGAAAAACAATGTGGTCATCTATATCAAACCTGTATTGTCATCCAAATAATTGAAGATGGCTTCTACAACCTATGCATTTACACAGGTCACCATATTTAAATCAGCAGAGTACTTCTTAATTGAACCCAACATAGTGTACCAGTTATATAATTTCTGCAGGATCTGGACAATCTAATGCTAATCTCACAAGATTCAATGATAATAACAGGTTTAAACAGTAAATCCTGTCACTCCTAGGTGGCTGAATCTTTCTAGCTTAGTGGTTGTGGCTAGATTTAGAACTTTCGGAAACATTAGTTAATCAAGTAACACACCATCTGCTGAGATTCCAAGATACAAGGCAACTAAAATAAGACAGTTCATGATAGCAACTACAACAGAGTATGTCTTATGCTGATAATTATGCTAGCAGAAATCTAAATAATTACATAAACGATTTCAACTAGAGTTTGGGATCCAAAGCAGTTACACCATAACAGAATGGTGGAGAAAATTCAAGTGTTTGACAGTGTAGATGTAGTGAGTCTCAATCTTCTCACCTAGTCTCTTTCTTATATCAGAAACTCAGTAGGTATCACCACACAAGTTACACCAGAGAACAGGTGTAAATTTATCATACCTAATCAAACAATGTTTCAACACTTCAACATGACAAATATATTATAATATTCTTAAACAGACTTCATCAGTTGCAACCACCAGAGAAGCAAATCCCAAGCACCACTGCACAATTCAATTACATGAGACTTTTTAACTTGAATTTTCTAGATGACCATGCCCAACATTATAAAAAGTTTTGTACCTAGAACCTCATAGAACATAATTGACAAGTTCATCTGTGGTATGCTTGGAACCTTATATTCTCAGTAATATCTTCCTTCTTTGCTACCTGCACATTTATCTATTTAGGTCATAAATTTCTCACTCCATAAGTTTGATCCACTTGTGGACCATTGAGCATAGGCTTAAAGGTAAAATAATACAAGTAACGATATCATATATCCTACTGTCAACTTGACAAGTTTAAAGAGGGTATAAGGAATATAATTCTTTCAACATTTAATTTACTTATTCAGCTTGACAAGTTCAAGTTTGAAAAGAAGTGGAATGCCTTATTGTAGTGATTGGAATTTCAGTCATTTGTGGTACACAGTTTTCTTCACATGACTATCGATCTATGAACATATGTCAATAATTGCTTGCATGTCTTTAGAAGTCAACAAAAGCAGAAGATTGCCTAAATCTGACTCAAGGAGAAAATGTGACACAACATAATAATTGCATGCTCAACTGAAAGTGACAATGGTCTAAACACCTAAATTAAAATGTCAATAAGTTCACAAATATATACTGATATATACTGTGTAATTAGAAAAAAACAGTTTAGTCTTTAAGGGCCAGTACCCATCAACCATATGGAAGTTATTCCTTCTAATATAACCTAAATTTGTACTCCTTTTTTCTAACGGACAATTGGAATTAGTGCTTACTGCTTAGCCTTACAGTTCATTTCACCTCGATATTTCTTTTCAGACATCATAGTGACAAGCTATTCTATTTTTTCATGTGATTCTGCTATTGCCCTTTTTCCCTTGAAAATACCTCTAATCTTTTGTATGATTCATTTTCATCTTTACTTACATGCACAATAACATAGAACAACTTCGTCCATATGACATATTACTTGGATTGTTTGTGTCCTAGATTAAGAAAGCAATAGATTGTTTGTATCCAAGATTAACATTAGCATCCCAAGGGATATTTTCTAATTCATCACAAGCCTTTTCATTATAAAAGTCCATACTTAGGTTAAGTAATTGATCAGCTACTGGACAAATGAGTTTCTTATAAAATCAAATATACAATTAGGATTTTGCAATATCCCATCCTCTTGCACGTATGAACACAGCTTTTGCAACTTCTGATCCTGCATGGATGAAACTGAGTACTTGGTTTCCCAGCAGTGGTTTTGTTGCCAACAGATTTGTAGATATTATGATGTATCATCAGGACAGAATTTGACACCTACTGATTTTGACCAAGTTCGCACTTTTAATTTAAGCTATTATGTAGTAATCATACAAACCACATATTGGACTGGTGTATTAACTCATAATTTTTAAATTTCTGCATGCACATATCTAGCTCTAGTGGTCATAGCAACGGCAGAAAAAAATAATGGACTTGGAGTTCATCTATTTACCCAACTTAATTATCCAATCTGTGTATTAGTCACAAGTGGGGATTTGTTCACTAAACATGTTATTGGGTTATTTATGAGTAGCATGATACTCGTACTACCACAACTAACAACTAATATATTGTATTGGAAGCTACATTACAGGGACCTATTACTTAGCATTGCAGTTCGTGAAAATTGTAATCACCTTCTTACTTAAAGTCTAAGAGAAAGCCTTAGCACAGTTTTCTCTAATGCAACTAGAGTCAAGGATTCGAGTAACAGAACCAATCTTAATTAAGGCTATTCACATTTCATCCTCCCTAATCAAAAAATGGCAGGAACCTTGTGACTGCACCACCATTTTCACACAATGTGTGGAAAATGCAAAACGTAGTTTTCGTAGCGATGAATACCGCATACTATATCCCGCTAAACTGATGCTTTTCAGACCTTAGAAGAAAGAAGTTAATCTGTCATAGTCCCAGAACCAGAAATTATGGGGGAAAAGTATTTTTGCATATCAACATCAGAAATTGAGCATAGATTGACAACAAATACCCGTTCTGCAATTATGCTTTCCTTCTGAAGCAGTCCACATTGTTGAATTCCCTGCTCCTTGTCGGATACCAAAACCACTGAACCTCTGAGCTCTTAGTTTGGCCAATTTGTAGAACGGTCAATATGGTACACAACTAATTCACTGTTGGTGTCCTTTGTTGTGATTACCATGGCCGTGGTGAAGCGAACAATGATTCTCAACATAGCCAATCCCGGACGACCCCGAGATCCGATTCCTCAGCATGAGAGACCGTACTCTCTTCAAACCCCTTGACCAAAACGCTCGGGTACTGCGAGAGAGGCGAACCCACCTTTTCGAGGCAAATTCTCGAAACCGGCAGTTCCCAGCGCTACTGTCTCGACCGAGAACTCGCACCGAGAGAGAGAGGATCCCTGGATTCTGGTCATCAGTAGCAGAGACGGATCTCTGGGAGGCGGCGATCACCGAGCGAGGGCTTCGGGAGGCAGGTATCGTGTTGCTCGGGGAGGGCGATCGGGAAGGGAATAGGGCGCCGTACGAGCACGGAATTGGAGGGAGATGAGACGGGGTTCGAAACAATACGAACGCTATTAGGCCTTCGTGGGCTTCGGCCCGTATGGGCTTCAGAATGTAATGCTTGCTTAACGTGGCGTAAGATCGTGATTTCGGAGGACACGTGTTCAACCACCAAATAGAGTATGGTTCCCACTACTTGATGGTAAATCATATGGTCATAACGGAATTGAATCATGTTGATTGAGAATCTAACATGTTATGAACATAATAAGATTAACCAAATTTATGTCTGATTCTCAATTATATCGATAGAATTTCTATCATAAATATTAATCTTAGATCGATATAAGTGAAAAACTTACGAGTAAATGATTTTGTGAGTAAATCGATTAGTTGGTTGTGGGTATAGGATACACGTGGTTGGTGCCTGGTTACAATTCAATCGTAAAAGTCGTGGTTGGTGCCTGGTTACAATTCAATCGTAAAAGTCAATTGTAATTTGTTTGATAGAAAAGTGAAATATCTTGTGTTGATTGGAAAGTGATATCAAATTCATAAAATAAGTTAGCGATCTAATTAAGTTATTTACTTGTCAATGACTTAATACTCAGTAATAATAAATCTCATAATTATGTTTTGTTTATTAGAATTTGAAGTGATCAGATTTACTTAGGATGTCCAATCATCACCATTGAGCCTCGATCATGATCCTCTTTCATCCTACCATTGTCAAATTAAACTAAAATTCCGCTCGTGTGGTTATTGGTTGTTCTTTTTTTTTTTTCATATTTATTGTGTTTTTTATTGAGGAAAATGACCTAAAATAATTTATAAATAGCAATAATAATACCAACATGATTTAGATACTCAACCTACTGGATCCCGAAGATGATGTTCTACCTGCGTTGTCACGAGAGGCGGCGGGACCCGTGTGGGCCCCTGCCCAGTACTCTGTCTCAAGTTGAGTGGGAAACGCACGAATGGAAAGCAAGGCATCACACTCGACCGTGTTGGCACGCGTCCTCGAATTAGCGGGTAAATTCCTGGTCCCTGAGGCTGACGGTACAGCGGACTTTACCAATCCCTGTCGAAGATCCAACGGCTAGGAAAGTTCCAATTGGACCAATCAATAACCTGCCTCCGCAACTAACGATCCTGATCTGGAGGTCGGCCGAGGCAGATCGCGGCAGCCGAGATGCCACGGTGCCTCAGCTTCACCGTCGCCCGAGACCGGTGCTACCGCCGAGCCTTCCTCAGCGCCGGCCTCCGTCCCTCCTCCACCGCCCTCGCCGATGGCGCCACCGTCCACTGCTGGGTCCCCGCCCGCCCGGATCCCTCCCGGCCCCCTCTCCTCCTCCTCCACGGCTTCGGCGCCACCGCCATCTGGCAATGGTCCGCCTACCTCCGCCCTCTCCTTCGCGCCGGCTTCGACCTCTACGTTCCCGACCTCCTCTTCTTTGGCGCCTCCAAGGCCCTCGGCCCCGACCGGTCCGAGTCCTACCAGGCCAGCTGCATCGCAGCCGCAATGGAGGCCGCCGGCGTGCGGCGCTTCGGCCTCATGGGGGTAAGCTATGGCGGGTTCGTGGCCTACCGGATGGCGGCGATGTACCCGGCGGCAGTGGAGCGGGTGGTGCTGTGCTGCGCCGGCGTGTGCCTGGAGGAGCGGGACCTCGCTTCGGGGCTCTTCGTCGTGTCGGACATGGGGGAGGCGATCGAAATCCTGTTGCCTCAGCGGCCAGAGAAGCTCCGGCAGCTCGTCCGGCTGTCCTTCGTCCGGCCGCCGCCTGTGATGCCGTCTTGCTTCCTCTGGGATTACATACAGGTGAGAGCTGGCCTCTCTTGTCTCTTTTCTTGTAGCTTCTTGTA
Organism: Musa acuminata AAA Group; assembly: GCF_036884655.1. Lineage (NCBI taxonomy): Eukaryota > Viridiplantae > Streptophyta > Magnoliopsida > Zingiberales > Musaceae > Musa > Musa acuminata. The sequence goes on from NC_088347.1 coordinate 30,227,118, forward strand.
CACTAAGTGTGCAATTCTGTGACAATGCTTCTGGAATTCAATCCAAATTACCCAAACCATAATCATCATGCTTTATTTCTATTTGATCTGAATCATATGCATCCTTAACAGCTAAACATTCATATAAACCTCCTATTTTGCCTAACCGACAGCAAAAATGCAGTTTTATTTCATCCTAAGGATTTTTGTTCTAGTATAGATGTAGCTTGATCACCTAAATTTGGTTTGATAGTTTGAGTTTTGTCTTCTATGGCAGGTGATGTGCACAAATTATGTGAGAGAAAAGACAGAGCTAATCCATGCGTTGATCAACGACAGGAAGCTATCGGACCTTCCAATGATAACCCAGGTGATTTCAGCAACTTTCTTCATCTGTTTTATGAACTTCAGAATCATGTTATTGATGAGACAATGGTTTCTCCCTGCAGCCAACCTTGATAATTTGGGGAGAGCAAGATCAGATTTTTCCACTAGAACTGGGTTACAGATTAAAGAGGTCTGTGTGCCGTACTATAGTTGCAGTTTGAATTTGTTTTTTTCTTTTTTTTAGCATTTTATATGACTTTAATTTAAAATCTCCAGGCATTTAGGGGATAATGCTCGGTTAGTGGTCATCAGCAATGCTGGACATGCTGTTAATCTTGAAAAATCCAAAGAGCTATGTCGGCACATAATAGCATTCTTTCTTGATTCTCCCCTCAAGAATCACAATGGGCAGATGGTATGAGGCCTCCTTTCTATGAAAATAAATTTGAGCTTACAATCCTAAAGAATGACCAAAGTAGTCTGAGGCTTTCTCTTTGAAATATCTTTTTCGGCTTTATATCTAATGGAAGAACATATCTGAGAATTGAGAACTGAATGATTCAATCCAGAAATCTAGTTTATGAAACCAATATTGAGAACGCCTTTAATAGAAATCATTCCACCATGCTAGAAAAATGACCTTAAAAATTTGAGATAATGACCTGACTGAGCTAAGTTTTCTGATTATTGCTGTTAGAAAAGCTGCTCATTCGTTTGTTTTGATAAATATAGTGTTGTGGAATGCGGTGGAAAATTTTCTATAATTTTGCCGGTTTGACTCTGCGGAGGCTTGCTTCTAAATTTCAAGGGGTACCTAAAAAGGCATGGATAACATCTGTTGATGTAAGATAATCACTTATTTTGCTTTGTTTAAATTGTGAAGAATGATAATCTTGGAAGAAGACTACCAGTCTTTAAGAATATAAAGTATCGCAAACTGATGAAAATATACTCCGCATTCATATGACTTATATGCACTGCAAAATATTCCGGTTTCGTTACTTTTTGTTGCACTTAATTTGTTTATATGTTATTCTTTTCTTGGTAAATGTTGGCTACTTAAGCATATCAAATAAGAACATTTTAAACATCATCAGAAAGATTCTCTTATGCAAGTATAAAATGGTCTCTTCTCTGATGGTAGTTTCTCTCATGGTAGACTAATATAATGGCCTGGGGTGTAGATCTTATACGTTCTAGGATTGCTCAGTTAAAAACTAGCAATAGACTAGGTAAAAAAGAGAGGATGGAAAATGCTGGTGTTGGAAGAAAATAGAAAAGAACATTAAAAAGATCATGAAGTTGCTTTCACCGTGTAACGAGAACATTAAACAGATCGATACATATCTTATAAGCGGCTTGTGTTCACTTCATGAATAAGTTCAACTAACAAGAAATGATCGATTCAACTAGCTATAAATCTCTAGCTAGATATTGACTGCACCAATTTGCTTTCACTGTGTATTTCATCCTCAAGTTATGCCCAAATTCATCTCTAGGAAGGTCAACTCCATAAGCTGATGAATTGCCGCCCGAATATGATATTGAAAAATCATTATCTATCATGAAGGGTTTACGAGTTCATGTCAGAACAATTGGTGGCTCATAGAGGATCTTCTGTGACATGCAGTTCAAGATTGAAACTTCTTTACACACCTGAAGCACACTGGAGCCACTAAAAGCACCTCGTGGCTATGAAACATTGCAAATCTTAGCTATTATTTTACTTTACCTCTCTAAGCTTTCATAGTTGAAATATGCCTTGTAAATGTATGTATCTGCAGCCATTTTTTACTTCTTACGATTTTGAAAGTATGATTAGCTTGAAGAATGAGTAAATATCTGTAGAAAGCTGCTCCTGACATTGCATTTCGAATACTTCAGCTTTTGCTTTATACCAAATTTTCTGCCTTATGCTGCAGGTGTAGTTTGATGGATATCTGATTGCTGTTCTCAAGAACCGAGGCAGGCGCAATCATCAAGCTGTTCTACATGCATCCATATATCGCTATGTTCGATGATGCAGTTATCTGCGCAAGACTTGCTTGCGGATTTGAGACGAGCTTCCAACCTTTCCCAGGAAATCTGATTATGCATGCTTCTCCATTTCATGATAAATTGAATTTTAGCAATTGTTCGTTATTGTAAATGGTCATATGTCTCATCATTTTCTAAACATAGAAATCAGATATTAATCTCGATTGCACATTAGTTGGTGCATAATTGTATTTATGGCCGGATAGAGTGTAATGTTTTCATGCTGCACTATAAAAAGATCCCTAAATCTGAGTTCTTTCATCACGATTACACTTATGTAGATTTGACATTTGATCAAATTCTTCGAATAAGAAATTAATTTCAATATCGAAGGAGTCTTGTCCGAAATGCTTCTGATGCATGCAATCTTGAAGGGTGTCGCCTCAGCTGACACTTTTTCCTCCCTCGACACAACTTTGTCTTTTGATCCAAATCAACATCCATGTGGGACAATCAGAATGCACTTCTACTCCCCAATGCCTGTGTCGACCTTCATGAACTCACCGTCCCATGCCCTGAGCTCCTCCTCATCCGCCACCTGCTCCTCGCCGGCGTGCTTCTTCATGTACTCGATGTCCTTTGCTAGCGTCTTACCTTTGACGTTGGGCAGAGGAATCACATTGTCAGTGTTGCAGTCATCTAAAATAATCGTATCGAGACTTCATTCATGCTTTCACCTTTTTGGGACCCTTACGCCACAGCTAATGGATCAACATAGCTCGGTCCAATCCCGAGTTAAAGTCACTCATGCGGATGCTCGAACGGAGGCGATCGACATCTAGGCTTCATCTCCAAAATTGATCCGAGGTAGAGTAAGGAGTTGCTCTTCCTCCCTCACCAGGTTATTGCTCCCTCCTTGGCAAGTTCACATCAGACGCTGGTAAGGAGATTGACTTTTATACTTATGAACGAATGTCAGTCGTACATGATCTATTAATGACTGTGGACTCCTTGGGCGATCAGCTCGTACCTTCCATGTGGGCGCTGACCGATCTGCATTGATCGGCATCGTGCGACATAGTTTCGAGCTTTCTGGAGTAGCTATGTACTAATGTCTCTTGATCTTTCAAATGCACCTAACAACCTTTTATGATTTTGAAGTCCAAAAACTTTCATCAATTTGAAGAAATATTTATTTTTATTGTTGTCTCATATGACCGTCTCTCCGTTGATTCTGCCTCTTATAAACTCGACATTCAACTATTACCACTCACTCAAAAGTTAACTTAAGTTTCGGAGGTGCGTCATCGACGTAATTTTGTAGAGTTCCACATGATTATGAATCAAACAAGCTTAGAATCTTTTGATCCAACACATGGTAACAATTGTGAACTCGAATTCAATTTCGATTGATATATTTGAGTTATCACATGACAACATGTTGAGCGATCATCATCTTAATTTCTCGTTTACTAATAAAGAAGAAGAAAATAAATAAAGTAGTTCACAATTGCTTAACATGTACAAAGAACATGGCAACATGTTAAGCAATCATGATCTTATTATGATCTTATTTTACCGGTTGCTAATAAAGAAAAAAGAATGGAAGAGCATCATGTACAAATAAGAAAGATTATTTTATAATATAATTTTAGAAATTTATTTTCTCAAAAGATAACAAGATATAATGTATCGAATTGTTTTGATGTGATTTAATTTTCTTTCTTATTAGTTAGTTTATTTTTTTTCTTATGATTTAATAATAGTGAACTCTCTGATTCTAATTCGATTGATATATTTGGGTTACCACATGGTAACATCCTAAATAATCATGATTTTATTTTTTATATTGCTAATAAAGAAAAAGAAATAAATAAATGAAGGAGTAGATTTCATTTTACAAGAAAGGAAAACCATCATGAACAAAAAAAATATATATTACATCATAACACAATTATAGAAGTTAATATTCTCAAAAGATAACCAAATATAATATATTGAATCACCTTCATATGATTTCATTTTCTTCCTTAGTATTTTTTTCTTTGTATTTGTGGTCTATATAAAGAGACCAAAAATTATAATGAAATGATCAATCTTTGAATAAATAATCGTATTATTTCTCATAAAATGTATGAGTGATGTAAGATTATAGTTTTTCCCCGGATATAAGTCAAAGGACTCGGAGTGAGTCTAAAACCATCCTATGACTTACTCTCCTATCCGAAATCTACTCGCATAAAAAAACTAAACAATCTTTGAGTAATCAAGACTCGAATCGATGAATGGGACAATAAATCTTTATTTCTCGTCTCATTTACCATTTTTTTCTTTTTTCTTTTTTGTTGAGCAAGAAATTAATGATTGGGAACCAATTAGATTCTTAATCCGAGTAGAATTGACCGACTTCTATTTAAACCAGCGGAGTCAGGTTGATTTATTAGGTGGTTCGACGTGTTCGTCTTCCTTTGGTGTCGTTCTTCTGTTCCCGGCAGGAAACGAAAGCAGGGTGGATTACTTCTGTCGTCGCTGATCAAAGAACAGCTTCTAGTTCATGAAAGGGAGGCGTGCTTGCACCGAGAGAGGACATTGGGTTTCTCGATCGACGAGGCAAATAGCGATCTTTTTGATATGTTGGGATCAAAACGAAGGCAAAGAATTAAGATATCAAACGTGTTTTCCTGTCGTCGACGATCGCCGCGCCGCAGCTGCTGAAACCGAAGGCGTCATCGGATCACTCTGGCCGCCGCTGAGGTGCCTTCCATCTTAAGCAAAGAAAGGTAAAGGCGTGCATTCCGTATGAAGGGGCTTCACAGGCGAAGGCCTTGGATCAGCTTGTCGCCAACTACAACTCGCTCGAGGCTCTGAACCTGCTCGCCAATCCGGTCACGAGCAACACCGGGGAAGTGCTACTGACGAAGGCCATCTCCGGCGTCCTGCCTCGGCTCGCCTACCTGAACAAGCAGCCCATCAAAAAGGAAGATCGGAGGAGGATGGAAGTAGGCAGAGGCGATGGTAGCAAACAAGGATCAAAGACCAAGCATCAGCGGTCGATCTCCACAAGGAAATAAGACCAGAAGAGTACCGAGCCGTTCATCGTCTGGTGCTTTGCGTGTGGTTTGGGAGGGGTTAAAGTTGAGCGTGTCAGAAGTTTAATGGAATCTGATGCTGCTGAAAACATCAGCAGAAGTATGCATCACAGCCCAGTAGCTATTCTGCTGTAGATATGAACGACGGCGGGTGTGGGATATGTAGGATTCACACACCTCTTTCGCAGTGTTCTCGCGCTTGTTCGTTCTCAGACTCGACGGTTTACGTGGGCACGGGAAAGAAGACAAGCCGTACTAGTGAAAGCTAAAACGTACGTACATGCATGCGAGCATGAAAGCCAAACACAAACGATAAGCGTGGAAGTCAAAATCAATGCCTCCTGTTAAGCGTTTGACTGACGTGACGTATGCTTGCATATCCAATGTATCAAGACACGACCTAATTTGGAAACAGCGGCCGGAGATCAGCACCGGTCTCCGCCATGTGCATCTCGCGATAACAGAGTCAAAGATGTCAAGCTGCAGCAATAGGTGATGACATTTGTGCAACGCGATGCCATCACACGAAGCACCCTTTTTTGCCCAATGTAGCGTATAATTTTCTCAAATAATATCCACATCAAATACATATTTAAATTTTTTTTTTATTAATTATTTATCAAATATTCCACACATTCACTCAAAAAGAATCTCTAGAGTATACTTGACTCTACAGGGATATGATATGGAGGATTCTTAATGACATCATCTGATGAGTCATCTTTTATATCTTGCCGATTGAGTGAGAGAATATTTGACTATTATGAGATATTATCTTTTCTTCTGTAGGATTAAATATACGCTTCGGACTATTGTAACCTAATGGCATTATGATAATATGAAACTTATTCATTACTTGAGAGCAAGGAAAAGGACTCTGCAAGAAAGCAACAACAATATTCTCGTCAACGTCATTGGCCGACTTGAAATGGCTTCAGCCGAGAGGTGCGAGTCGACGGTACGGCTCTCCCACCACATCGGCGTGCACTGGATTCGAATGACCCTCGGCTCTGCCAAGGTATGAACACTTGATGTGCCGGCGTTTGAATAGATTCGCTACAGTATGTTATGAATGCAATTGCTGTTGTTATCTTTTATTCAAGCTCACTTCTTTGTGGATGATGCAGACCTTTCATCTTTCTATGAACCCCATCCCGTGACAAGGGACCATTTACAAGGATGACAACGAGGACGACTAGCCTATCGTCATTGACACTAAATGGGCAATGTAGCAGCAGCGGCCACGGCAAGAGAGTAGGCCACCTTTGATGGCATGGGGTTTCGGTAAGCCACCTTTCATGGAGTTGCTCATGTTTCGTCACCATTTCCAACATGAACTAGTTTCCGGGTCAGGCCAGAGAAAGCAATACGTTACCAGCTCAAGTCACAGCGCGAGACTTCTCAAAAGTTCTTCGCAGATGTATTAATCTACTAGATTTCTTTTCTTTGGCTATATAAACCCTGGTGTTGCTGCACGAACTCTTCAAACACACACAAAGCCAGCCAGTGTGAGAGGAATAGTAGTTGCTTGATAGAGAGAGAGAGAGAGAGAGAGAGAGAGAGAGAGAGAGAGAGAGAGAGAGAGAGAGAGAGGGGGGGGGAAGCGATGGGTTCGATTCCAGCAGAGAAGCCCCATGCGGTGTGCGTCCCTTACCCCGCCCAAGGTCACATAACCCCCATGTTGAAGCTGGCCAAGCTCCTCCACTCCCATGGCTTCCATGTAACCTTCGTCAACACCCTCTTCAACCACAAGCGCCTGATCCGCTCCCAAGCCATCTCCGCTCTCCACGCCCTCCCAAGCTTCCGCTTCGCGTCCATCCCCGACGGGCTCCCGCCCTCCGACGAGGACGCCACGCAGGACATCCCTTCGCTGTGCGAGGCCATCCCCAGAACCGCCCTCCCTCCCTTCCGCCACGTCCTCCGGCAGCTTAACGAGGAGTCGCCGCCGGTGTCCTGCATCGTGTCCGACGGAGTCATGACCTTCACTCTCGACGCTGCTCAGGAGCTGGGCGTCCCCGAGGTCGTGTTCTGGACCACCAGCGCCTGCGGCTTCATGGGCTATCTCCACTACCAGCATCTCCGCGAGAGGGGTCTTACCCCTCTCAAGGGTGAGTCAGTCGGTGTCCTCCGCATCTACTTGAATAAGACGGGCAGACATCGTTGTTCATCCGCATCTTTTGATTCTTTGCAGACGAAGGCGACATCACGAGTGGATATCTGGACATGCCGGTGGACTGGATACCGGGCTTCAACAACATGAGGCTGAGGGATTTCCCCTCCTTCATCCGCACGACCGACCCCAAGGACGTGATGCTCAACTTCTGCACCCGCGAGGCGCAACGAGCCTCCATGGCCTCCGCTGTTATCCTCAACACCTTCGAGGAATTGGAGCGGCCGGTCCTGGAAGCCATGGCGTCGATACTCCCTGCGGTGTACACCGTCGGCCCGCTCACCCTGCTCTCTCAGCGAGTCGCCGACAGCCCGTTGACGTCGATCCACTCCAACCTGTGGAAGGAAGACAGCGGCTGCATGGAGTGGCTCGAGGGCCGGAGACCGGGCTCGGTCGTCTACGTCAACTTCGGCAGCATCACCGTGATGGGCAACACGCAACTCCTAGAGTTCGCGTGGGGGCTGGCCAACTCCGGCTACGACTTCCTGTGGGTGATAAGGCCGGACCTGGTGAGAGGAGACGCCGCGGTGCTGCCGCAGGAGTTCGTGGAGGAGACCAAGGAGAGGGGCCTGCTGGCGAGCTGGTGCCCGCAGGAGGCGGTGCTGTCGCACGCGTCCGTCGCCGGCTTCCTGACCCACAGCGGATGGAACTCGACGATCGAGAGCATTAGCGGCGGGGTGCCGATGCTGTCGTGGCCCTTCTTCGCCGAGCAGCAGACCAACTGCCGGTACGCGTGCACGGAGTGGGGCATCGCCATGGAGATCGACAACGACGTAAAGAGGGAGGAAGTGGAAGCACTGATAAGGAAGTTGATGGGTGGGGACAAGGGGAAGGAAATGAGAAAGAAGACAATGGAGTGGAATGAGAAAGCCATGAGGGCGACACAACCAGGTGGGTCCTCTTTCGTGAACTTGGAGAGACTGATCAAGGATGTGCTGCTTTGAAGGAGACGACTTGTTCTGCACCTTACACGATAAGACATCCGTATCCGTGTGTTATACGTTACTGGTAATTCATGTTACTGTAACACACATAAATCCGACAGACGCCTACATCAATCGATAAATATCTATGCTAAGTTTTCATATCTACCGCTTCACATTCAATACATTGGTCCGCAAAATTCCATGGATGACGTTTTATTTCCCAAGAAAAGACAACCATGAGGCTGCCATGGAGTGACTACACACAACAATACAATAATTGAATGGAAATACTAACGAATATAAAATATGGTGGTCGCATGATGACAGAGTCGCATGTGATGCATCCAATAATTCACTGGTCCCAACAATATAATAATACAAAGAAGACGACCAGGAATGGGAACCAACAATGTCTGACCGGAGCTTTCTGGCTCCCAAATACATATACTATTAAGTTAACATTTGCTTAGGAAACTATATAAAGTATATCGAGGGAAATATTCACGTAGGAAGACCTGTCATAGCATATTCCGATCCAAATCAATGATCCGAAATGGATTATTACAAACCAATGACCCAACATAGTACATGCGAAATGATATCATCTGTTAGGTAGTTTATAATATCACCAGTCATGATCTGAGCTAACTAACTCAAAATATTTAAACCCAAATTAACAATAATAAACTCAATTCAAATCATTCTCCACTTCCAATGTATAACTAACTTGCTAAAGCTGATCCTGTTTTCAACTACAGCATAACTGTCTTTCCCCTAAAATATATGCTTACAATATATTCTTCCAAGGTTCCAATAGCATTCATTCTACAAATCCATTGTATGGAATTTCTATTTGCAGTCCAATAATTTCAAGGTTCCAATCAAGGTTGTCAAATTTGTTTCCTATCTAGGATAGTAAATGGGTTACAAACTCAAGTTTTAATAGCCTGTCCGAATACTTTTGTAGAGTAAAAAGAAAAAAGCACTAGTTATCTTGTCCTAATATCCTATCAAGTAAACAAAAAAAACCACCAGTTTTAATGGTCCTACGGTCGTATAAAGTTAACAAAAAAAAAAAACACTTGCTTTCCTACGCTACTATCGACTTCTTCATCGAGAGGTCATGAAAGTGGGAGAAGATGGGAAAAGGAAACAGAAGGTTGGGAGAGGAGAAAGGAGATAAAGGTTATGAGGTAGGAGAGGGCAGGAGAAACAGTACTTTTCAGCTTGATTAATATCTAACATTGATATGAGAACCATAATGCTGTTTAACCCAGCTATGTAATCTAAAAATTCCTCTACTCAACCTAACACAGCAACATAATCCACGACATCCTAGGATAAGCAAATTCCCCTACTGGAGATTTCAGACAATTAAATATGCTTTTGAGGTGCTACATGATATTATATTATGAGCACATTTATCATTTCTTTAATGGCAGGCGCTACGACTTAGTAGCATCGCTCTTATTATCTCCTAGTGAAAATCTGCATCATCCAGCAACCCTATCTATTCACACTCCCAGAAGTTTATTTTCAACGGAAAGTATTGGAGACTAACAAAGCAAATCAATTTTCAGCGCCAACATCCAAATTGCAAAAACATGGAAACAATGTTCAAGTAGTATCCATTATCTAAATAAAAGTAATTATGCTATCAGTCTGTTTATAGCAAAGAGTAAAGCACGTACTGATCTTTGTCTGGTTGGTTCCTTGAGAAAACCATGATCTAGGCTGCGATGGATGGCCTGGAGGCAGCAGAAAGCTTGGACCTCCTCTTGGCCAAACTCTCGCTCCTGCGCTCCCTCTGCTCCTTGAGCCTGGTTGCAAGCAGCTTCTGGTACTCTGCGGCTTCTGACTTGGCCTTGGCAATCCTCTTCTTCTTCTCTGCAATCCTGGCACGCTTCCTTTGCAAAGTCAAGGGAGTCACAAGCCTCTGTATCTTTGGTGCCTTGCTGCACTTCTTGCCTGCAAAGAGTATCGGAAACTTTAATCAATGCAAACATTTCCATACTGGAAAAGTCAAAGCATCTCATAGAGAAGGCAAAAAGGCTAGGCCTTGAATGCATGTTGCAGTAACTTCGGAAAAGATACCATCGCAGTAAAATGATCCTATTTCTCTATTTAGGTTCACGCAACCTACCCCGAATAACATCATAAGACAGTTGTTACATGCATGCTTGATTATGAAAAATCCTAAAAGATATCAAGCCAGTACAACTCCATGCAATAAATGAAGTTTACTAAATTTCCAACAAAATGATTGTAAAAGCAAGAACTATGATTGAAGGGGAAAAAACCACAATGGTATCATCGATTTGCAGTGACAGTGAGGTCACAAAGGGCGTCAAATTTGAATCTAGTAGATGCCCTTATGTGCTAGCACCTTTATTTATATGACAAAAAAAAAGAAAAAATGCTGTGTTGACATATCTAGATAACAAGTTAACAACAAAAGACTGCTAATACAAGCACAAATTCACCAGCATAGTATCTCATAAGGTAAGCAGGATCACCAATTAATGCAGTATGGTAAAATAAAACTGCACCTGATTTTGTTGTGAAGGTTCGGCGGTATGTATTGACGTACTTGCGAACATCATCCTCTTTGGAAAGGTTGAATAGTTTGCGAATTTTGGAGGCCCTCTTTGGTCCCCTCATTCTAGGCTTCTCAATATCGGTTAGTCCAGGAAGATCATTCTCACCCTTCTTAACAATAACCAAGTTTAGAACTGAGAGGTCAGGGCTAACGATGCAACCACGAACTGACTTCCTCCTGCGCTCTCCATTACGCCTTCCATACCCACGGAAGCAAGGTGTACCTTGACAAGATAACAAGATCAAGAAACCAGCTAGAGAATAATTCCAAGTAATTCAACAAACCAAAAGAAGATATACCCCTGTGCAGCAGCAGGCGGACACGACCAGGAGTTAGTACTCCCTGCTTCATGGGAAACCCTTGCTTGTCACAACCACCCATGATTTTGAAAACATAACCTTTGAACTCCTGGTAAAACAAAGACATGTAGCTTACAAGATTTCATCTTTTGAACTTCAGAATAAAGTTATCTGATAAAGGAAAATTGTGGCTGAATCATACCTCTCCAAGAGCATCTCCACTGACTTCCTGAGAGATCCTCTTGTCAAAAAATGCTCGGCTGCACAACATATTATGAACACTTTTGAGTATATTTCAATACATTAACCAATAACAATATCAAAAGAACATAACCAAAATAAAAAAATTAAAGCAACCCTTGGTCAAAGGAAACTCAATAATTTTGGTTTTTGCCCATGATCCAGACACAACTTAATCTCCAAACCCAGTTATTAAATTAATAAAATGACATCCAAAAACCAAAAACAATTAAGAAATGCACAGAACTTCCCCTCAGTGTCACACATATTTTGGTGTAAGTTTAAGTCTTTCATAAATCAAGGAACAGGTAGCACTATGATGTTACATGTCGATAGATAAAATTAGATCGCCCATTCTCTGGATGCTGAATGATAGTAATTGAAAAACCAACAATGTGAAGATACATGGCCAGACAGTTGAGCACCATTTGAGTATACTATACTTACATAATGCAAAAAGGGCAGCACAACACAGAAAGTTTTGCCACTGCATAATCTAGGAAGGTCAGACGTGTCCACCCATGCCCATGCACTTGAAGTGATTGCATTTGCCATTTGAACCCATGATCCAGGACACAACATACCAATCCTCCCATTGGATAAAGACCTGTCTGTCCTCTCCAAGAGAGTTAAGCACGAGTCTCCAAGTGACTTAAATTACCCAAAGATCATCCAACAAAATGAAATCTTATCTACCAATTACTTTGTATTGATGCAGCATACACTAATTTGAGCTTCAAAGGACACCTCAAAAACATAGTTCTTGTTGATGGATTTCTTTCTTCTTAATATTGTCTTTTACAGATTCTCTTGTGTTATTTTGATAATCCAGCAACCAAAACTTCGTATAGACTAATTTCGTCTGACATGTTAATCCAAACAGTTAAACTCATCAAGTGTTCTTCACTACCAAAACTAGAAAAAAAAACTAAGCACGACTTAGATCTCCAAAGAAACTAAAATAACTTGCAACTCAATGGTCACATTACAAACAACGCAGGTCTCCATCAAACTGAACATACACATGCATATGCGAGCACACACACATGGAAAAGAAACTTAAGGAAAAAAATCGAAGCCCTAATTATACACACCAATCCTGTTAGCGCATTTGTAGCCAATGCTGCAATACTTTCAATCTAATAAGAGTTCAGATAGCCATAATTTACAGTCACTCCAACGAGTTATTTTTACATCCAAGGAAAGAGCATTCCACAAACCAACATAAACTTATCACCATCCGAAGAAAAACCTTAATATTGAAAGCGCACCAATTTCTTCGTGAATGGACCAATGATGGACGATAAGTAGCAAGGAACATTAAAAAAAAATTGCACTAGAATATCATGATAAAATAACAAGGAAAAAGCAAATTCCGATCTACAAACAAAACGTAGAACATCAAACATAATCATTCCGAATCCATAGTAAATTACAGCTTCTGATCGTCATCAATTTCCAGCTTCTTCTGGCACCCAGTGGTCGGATTCGCAATATTGAACTGCAAAAACAATACCAAAAACCAACAACTAAGACGAACTCAACCCTGAACATTACAGTCCGACACAAAAAGGGGAAAAAGAACAGTACGATAAGAGAAATCCCAGAAACGCAAAGATGAGTCCGAATCGTACCTTCATCTTGTATCAAACAGTCCCTTGGCAGAGCGCGAGAGCAGAGCACGAAATGCTAACTCGCCGCGACTCGCCGCTAGGGTTTCTCATGGCGCACGGAGGGGCTTAGCCCATTTATAGCGACGGTGGATCGTTATCATCGTACGAGATATGGTGGTCTCCACCGTTTGATCGTTAATATTCGAGGCGCACTCGAGCGGTTTGACACCGGCCGACTCGGTTGGCCTGCTTTGATTCGCGTTGAGGCTGAACCGAATCGAACCCAATCCAAACGTAACGAACGAGATCGAACCGTAGAGACTCGAGAGATATGTTTTATGAGTTTTATGTATTTAGTGATTGTTAAATCTGGTTATCCAACATGGATATTGATTCGAATTTAAATTGTCCATATCATATTTGGATTCAACATGATGTGGATCCTCTTATCTGGATATTGTGGACATTTTACTGATGTCTATCGTAGACGAATCAGATGAGGACACATCATCATCATCATCGATTCGGATCATTCAATGGTGCTCACGGCTTCCTGCGCTGTCGCCGACACATCGCTCTCCCCACTGGTTCACAATAAAGCGCAGCGTCACAAGACGAGTCCTTCCCATTTGTCCTGCGGCAACGTGTCGTGATCAAGTTGGCTCAGACAGCTGTCTCTTGTAGCTTTGTCATAATTGACGGCAGATCAAATGCTCTCATGGGATCCACCGTGCGCCCTCCCGCGCCCCTATTCGTTCCTCGCCGCTCGTTTCTGCGTCCGTTGGCTCTCCGTCTTTATCGCACGGCCCCCAAATTTTCCACCTTTTGTTTTTCCGTAAAAAGGAAAAATAGAAAAAGTGTTTCCTGTGCTGCTCTTCTCCAATGATCGTACGACGCTTCCGCTGCTGGTGTCATTCTTACAGCCGTCAGGACCCACAGTGGCCGGTCGCGATGTGGGATTGGAACGGTCCGTTTCATGGTGCCACCGGAGAGGATCCTTCTGCGATCTTTTATCTTCCTCTTTAAAAACTGCCCTCTCTGCCACTTCTTCTTCCCCGCCCCCTCCCCACCCCTCTACGATTTCCTCCTCCTCGGTTTCTTTGGGCGGTAGAGGCGGCGGCGGAGGAGGCTACGACGGAGATGGCGGGGACGAGGGAGGAGAACGTGTACTTGGCGAAGCTGGCGGAGCAGGCGGAGCGGTACGAGGAGATGGTGGAGTACATGGAGAAGGTGACGGGAGCCGCGGCGGCGGAGGGGGAGGAGCTCACAGTGGAGGAGCGCAACCTACTCTCGGTTGCATACAAGAACGTCGTGGGGGCCCGCCGCGCCTCGTGGCGGATCGTCTCCTCCATCGAGCAGAAGGAGGAGAGCCGCGGCAACGAGGCCCACGTCGTCGCCATCCGCGACTACCGAGCCAAAATCGAGGCCGAGCTCAGCTCCATCTGCGGCGGCATCCTCCGCCTCCTCGAGGAGCGCCTCGTCCCCTCCGCTTCCGCCACCGACTCCAAGGTCTTCTACCTCAAAATGAAGGGCGACTACCACCGCTACCTGGCCGAGTTCAAGACCAGCTCCGACCGCAAGGACGCCGCCGAATCCACCCTCGCTGCCTACAAATCTGCCCAGGTGCTTACTAGTCCGATCTCTCTTCCGATCCGACGCCGATGGTCTCGCCCGATCTCGTGTCGATCGAGTTAGAATCCGTTGTCAAATCGTAGGATCGTGTGGTTTGGTCGATCTAGATGGTGGATCTCGGATGGATACAGGGATAGGGTAGGGTCGGGGTTTGGGTCTTTGAGATGTTGATTCGTCTTGTTTGTGGACTGATAGGATCTCGCCATGGCGGAGCTTCCGCCGACGCATCCGATCCGGCTGGGGCTGGCCCTCAACTTCTCAGTGTTCTACTACGAGATCCTCAACTCACCGGACCGTGCCTGCAGCCTCGCGAAGCAGGTAAGCGATGAATCCCCTTGATTCCAAGATTTCACATTGTTTATCCTGTGCGCATATATATGTATATTGGATTGCAGAAATAAGTAGTTTTTATGGATGTTTCGAACCTCCTTCTTGGCAGTTCTTCGGCTTCAAAGTTCCGTGCTTTCCCTTTCAATTTCTATTATGTATTGCTATTCCTTGTTTAGAATTTAAATGCCATTCGATTGATTTGTTTTTCATCACTATCTCTTTTTGGCTATTTTTTGTGACAAATTTTGTTAACATTGCCTTGTAATTTCCTTTTTCAGTTTTATCTGCTGTTAAATTGTTGATCATTATAGCGGACATCTTTAAAGTGCCAAGGTTTTATGTTCACATGTCTTTGATCATAGTCTTTTAGTTTGGTTTTCAACCATTAATTCTGTTTGGTTTTGCTGGCTGCCTTGTCATATTAATCTGTTCTTGCTACTGATAGAAATGACTGTCCTCTGGAATATTTTTATCTGTGTTTCAAGGTTGCAACTCCCTGTTTGGAATTTTGTTTCTTTGGCATCCAAAAGTAGGAGATGATTGTTGTTTTCTTGTTGTGCTCGCATCTGATTTCCATGGAGGCTAAAATTGTTTTATGTCATTGAAGTAAGCATTTTGTTTGAAACATGTATGTATGCACATACATATGCAACACGGACAAAATTGGTTGTGTTGTATATTGCTGTGGAGATTGATCTATAACTTTATTTGCTCTCCGTGATTGCCTCTCTGTTGTTTATTAATAGTGTGCGTCAAGATGATTTTTGGTAGATGATAGCTATGAGCTTAATGCAATCGCTTTTTTTCAATTTGTTCCAAGCCAGTCCTGTGGCTAACTCGAAATGCTGTTTCCAATTTTCGGAAATGGTTAGATTCTCTTAATTCTGGTTTTTCTTCGTTTGAAGTTCATAAGGTTTCAAAATATCAGTTTGGATTTTTATGCATCGACTGATTTTTTATTTTTTATTTTTTTTGTTTAATAGTGATACCACATGGTATGTATGGCTTGATACTAGTTACCAAAGAGGGTTTGAACTCTTGGTTCAATGCTAAGGTATTAGCTGGTAAAGATTTTGATAGTGTACCGCCTTTGTCACTTACCCATTATCCAAAAAAAAAAATTTGGTTCAATGAATTTGTCATGTTTAATTTGACTTGAATAACCTTCAGGAAAGAAGTTGAGATTATGAGAATTTTGTTTCATGTTAATCAGAGAATTAGACGTGTTCATCATGATGGGTAATGAAATCACTTTGTGTTGTTGATCCTATCAGGCATTTGATGAAGCAATCGCCGAACTGGATAGTCTGGGAGAAGAATCATACAAAGACAGCACTCTCATTATGCAGCTCCTCCGCGACAATCTGACACTGTGGACTTCGGACATGCAGGTGCCTCAGATGTTCTACTATGAATTCTAGTTAACCCCTTTTGCCAGTTATTGTGCAGGCAAAAGAAGAACCCTATTAATTTCTGTGCATTTGCTTGCTTGCTTGCCGTTAATAGGATGATGGAGTGGATGAGATCAAGGAAGCACCCAAACAAGAGGAGGAGCAGTAGGATAAAAAGATGATCTCTCTCCCATTAAGCACTTCAATATCTTCAAATTCTCTTGCTTAGCGGTGTGATAGAAAGAAGGTGGAGTTCACCCCTCGTCCCTTCATCCGTTGCTGTCGTGTTCTCCGAATTCTTCCGCCTTGTGTTTCTTCTCCTGTGTGGTCGGTCTCGCAACGGTGACTCCACTTACATTGTGTTTGGATTTGAGAGAAATGCTTTGTAACTGATTGGTTGACTAGATACAGCCCACTGTTTTATGGATTTGTGCTGGTGGAATGCAATGATCGCTTATAAGAATCAAACCAGTATAAATTCTGTGTTATGTTGTCCTCTATGATCGATCACTATACTCGTGTCAAGTTGTTTCAGTCGTTCTTTGTCTGTGCTTGGGTTAAAAGGGCAACTCTTAGCACCGTCTGCCATAACCGGATGAAAGCAACAGTTCAAGAATGGCACAGTGGCAGCTATTGTTCTCGAGCCTCAATCTTCCAGTTATGCAAAAGGTCGTGCATGTTGTTGTAGAGATGGATTATAGCATCAAATAAGATAAAACTAAACTTATGACATCAAAAATGAACCTAAAAATATAAGGAATTGAACCACTCAGAGAGTAAGTATTGTTGAGTTTGGATTACGACTTTGACACATTAACCTAATGCATCATGCATCTCGAGAATGATCGAAGATAGTAGGAGATGCAACATTTACGAATGTTTTGACAAAAACGTCAAAAAAATAACTGACAAAGAATATTACATAAAAACGAAATATTATTAGGATTTTCTAGAGCGAAAATATGGTATAAACATTAACCATCTCAACATCGCAATAATCCTTGGATGGCATAGGGCTAGATGGACTTGAAAGTATTGTTAAGGATTATTAGTTGCATCACACTTAGCATCGCAATTTTTTGAGCAATAGACTATCTTGAACCTTTATTTATGCAATCATTCAGAGTTTTGTCTTGATTTACTAAAGTATATTTTTATATTTTATATTAATCATTCATAGTTTGATTTGATTTCCTAAAATATAATTTTATACTTTATATTATTCATAAAATATTTGTCTACATGTTCACCTCCACTAACTCGTTTTTCCTTTTTCTCAGAGGAGGTTTCAACAAGACTCATTTTTTCCAGAGGAATATCACAATAGTACTGTATGACTGAGATAAAATTAATTAAAAATTAACTAAGTTCATGATAATAAAAGGAATGCATTAGATAAACACAGTGCCCATTGATAAACAAGTCAGACTGACACAAACATCACAAGTGTAGATCTAAATGAACCTTTTAAACAGCTAAAGAACTAAGATGGCGATCTTGCCAAGATTTCAAATTGTATTCTAATACTAATCCTGTACAGCCACTTTCTGTTGATGGTAATACATACCAGACTGCAATCCAGAATGTTGGAGGGATGCATTTCTCTGTGGTTCAAATGTAAACTGCTACTAATAGCTACATTACACAGGAAGAACATCTTGCAAGATGTCTCAAAGGAGATCAACCAGAGAATCCAAAGTAGAGGCTAGAAATCTGCTTCTCCAAATAATTGCAGCCGCTGGTTCCTGTTGCAGGAGGAAAATCTATCAGCTTATGAAAGATCAAAGAGTATCCTCATTCATTTTGATGCCATACATAATGATGATGACCATCCAACTACCATGTGTCGAAGAATATGCTTAGTCGTAGAGAAATGAAACAAATATCATGGCTTATCAAAGAGTATCCTTATTCATTTTGATGCCACACAGAAATGATGATGACTATCCAACTACCATGTTTCAAAGAATATGCTTACTGGTAGTTGTAGAGAGAAGAAAAAAATATCATGGCTCACCAAAGAGTATCCTCATTCATTTTGATGCCATACAGAATGATGATGACCGCACAACCACCATGTTTCAAAGAATATGCCTAGTTCTAGAGAAAAGAAACAAATATCATGGCTTACGCTACATGTCATCGATGGTGTTGATCATATGGGAAGTTTCAGAATGCAAGGAAATATTTCTAACATATGCCAAGCCTCTGCATGCAAAAATAAACCAACTAAACCATCAATTAAGGATTTCTGGCCCAAAATCAAAGAAATTAACAGTAAACCTTTACGATTAAGAAAAGAAAGCACTCTGTCAACCCTAAATTCCAATGCAATGCATGTGTCGGTTAAGAGGGCAGCTTAATGGAATCTCCCTGTGATTCTCGACTAGCACAATATTTGCACTTCCATTTCAAAATGGAAATAAAATGTGGAGGAAACATATAAAGGATGTCACCAAAGATACTTTGGGCACTCCGATGATTCAACATAAAATAAGTTATCCACATAGAAAATTTACTAAAGGGTTAAAACTATTCCAAAATGTTCAAAAGTTGGAAACTTTACCAATGGATACCAAAGTTGATAAATCAGTGTCCAAACCAAGAAGTGACTGAAGCTGCTTGTGATACTCGCTAGTGTTACCATACAGAAGACAATGAAAATAAATATCTAAGCCACATTCTTCTCTAGTTTAAGGTATTTCATTATACCTTCAATTTCATGATTGTGATAGTGCCAGTGATTGAAGTCAAAAAGACACAAGTAATTAGGGTACCACTGATGTTGGCCTAGCATCTGATCTCCATACATAATAAAGATGCCTTGATTGATAATATCGACTGTAATGGACTCATTTCATAGTTGCAATTGAACTTCCGTAGCAGTTAAATTTTCGTTATACTTGTAGCAGCAGATAGAGCTGGAGGGCAGTAGACTTGGGTAAACAACAAAACCTTACAGTATGCACTCTTGAATGAACAAGAAGTAGATGTCGGTGCGGTAACCGCACCACGCTTACTCAGTGTTTTTACCCCTTCAACTTTTACTAAATTTCCTTGGCTTTCTATCTTATGTAAGCCATCTTTGTCCCTTAAAAGGACAAAGAATGTGGGCACTCTTATCCTACCAAGGAGGAATCTTTCTGGAAGAGAACAACAATTCACTGTTTGCAGCAGTAAAAAAATCTTCAAATCCTCAAACCCAGTAAAGAAAATTAGGATACATGAATACAGATCAATCAAAATTGTCTTAGCATATATAAAAGAGACAAGTGCATCTTATAGGGATCATAATTTGGGGTAATTCTAGTAGATATTGTCCTACACAAACAAACCCTTCAATCATATAGGAGCCACAAATGCAATCAAACCTAATATATGATTTTATTGACATCAAAGAAGAATGGTTATGGGGGGGTTTGGGGTTTAGATCTGCAGAATGCAATTGCAAGGACATCTATTTGTACTCATGGCGTGAAGTGATCATTAGATTCTCAAGGAGGAGTTTAATGTACAGTAAAAAGCTACTGAATCACATAGGATGAAGGATAAAACCCTACCATGCTTCCGGCAAAGAAATGGATTTTACCTTTACCGCCTGCGTCGAGGTTTGTATTGAGAACTAAGGGATGAAAGTTGCTTGCTTCAGGAATCCCCTAATCTTGGGCTCGGCAGCTGAACCCCTGGGGACGTCGGCAACCCAAGTGCCGGTGCAGTCATCATCATCTGGTATGCCGTCCGCGGCGACAGCAGGCATCCGAACCCTAGCGGCGAACTCGAAGGCGGAAGCACGGGCGCCGCCGTGGGGGACGGGGCCGGGCCGCCGCCGCTGCGAAGGCGTCGCATGTAGGCCGAGATTGGCGACTCCGCCGCGGCGCTGACGGTGGGGAGCGGCGGCAGAGGCGACAGCGGTGGCCGCGTCCAGGGGTCCACGGCAGGCAGCGGCGGAGCGGGGACCAGCGCCGGAGGGCGGGGGGAGAGGTGGGCCAACGGCGGCGGGCGGATGCGGTGGAGACGTGAGGTGGGGGCGACGGTGGCCGCGGCCGCGGCAGGAGGAGGAACAGGCGGCGGCCCCTCGGCAGGCGGAGGGCGGATCTGGTGGTGCGCGGAGGAACCGGTCAGCTTCTGGACGACGTCGCGGAAGTCGTTCTTGTCGATGTTGTACACCGGCGGCTGCGGCTGGTACGGCGGAGCTCCCCCGCCGCTACCAACGCTGGTCCCCGCCGAAGGACCCGGCGGCGCCAGCGGCTGCGCAGCAGCAGCGGCCGGAGCAGCAACGGTGTTAGGCTCAGGGACAGCGACAGCGTTTCTTTGACCAGGCTTGGAGATCTTGTAGGAGGCTCTGTTGAGGGACCTGAGTGAGCTCTGTACGTTGCTATTGCTTGTCTTGCTGTTGCTGATAGAGCTGCCACAGCCGCCCTGGCCACAAGGATTGCCAGCAGCAGGAGTGGAGCGGTCATCGACAGCGATGGTGACCGTGGATGTGGAGGATGAGGAGGTAGAGAGGTTAGCTGAGGAAGGACAGCTTCTCTCCATCATTACCTGCAACACAAACACTGCGTGGGGTGCTTGAATCTTTCTCCCCTCTCGCTTGTCTGAAGAAATGGGTGGGTGTTGTGTCACACAACAACAACAAGAGGAGCTTCAACACACTAATTGAATACAGGCACAAAAGGACACCACACATGTTCATTAAACAACACCTTCTGTGTGTCACTTGTCGCTTTCTTCTGACATATAAGCAGCCTATTCGAAAGGAATCGTGTCTGCATGAATTATATTATGGCGTGCAGAGAAAGAGAGGCCAAACCCTATCATCCACATGATGCGGGTGCTGAATCTAACCATCACAGTTAGGCCACACACTCCACTCAAACTTTGGAGAAGCTTCCAAATGAATTAGATACGGATGGCTCGAGCTCTTCATTTCAGTAAGCTGAGTTCATCACGACAGGAGATGACAGAAAAATAATGACAACATATATAATAATATTTTCAGGTCCTATTTTATATGATTCCGCTGCTTAGCAGACAGATCTAATCGGAAATAGAAGAAGAATTGGCCCAATTTGCTGTGTATGGAAGACTGGTCGATACCAATATGCTCTGGTATGACTACTTTGGAGACATGCCTGACATAAGATCAGATGATAAGGCGGGCTATACAGTGGTGACACAGAAAAAGGGATGCTGAAGCAACTGATGATATTGAAGATGATGATGATAGAGATGGACGGTCAAAAGGTTGCGTTTTTGGAGACGGTAAGACAGCAGCTTTGGGGGAGATGTGACTACGCAGTAATAATTTCTGGCTTTCAAGAGGAATTCTAAGATTCTGTCCTTAAAATCATGCGACCGCTCGATGGGGCTCCTTTGACTCAAAAAAGCATCGCTTTTGACCGCCCCACAGTGCCCGTCCTTCTCTTTCTTTCTTTTCTCCACCAAACTCTACTCGTAGTTTTAGACGGTCTTAACATGTATTTGCATACCAACGACAAGAAAGTACACAGACAGGTACCTGTCAGAAGCAGCAAGATTGAGTGAAATACGATTGGGTGTGCCTTGCAATGTGCATCCAGGTATCCACCTTGACAACACCAGCAAGCTCAAGACAGTCATTGATGAGGTTGTAGAGAAGCCAGGGAGCATCAGCTGTAACATGAAAAGCTTGTTTGAGTTGGGGAGATTACACAAAGATTTAAAAGAATGACTAAATCATTCATGCCGTCTCAAAAGAACAAGAATAAGATCCCAGAGAATGCATTTCTTGGCACAGTGATAATTCTGAAATCTATTGTTATCTTCCTTGCTTAAAGGAACTTAGCAAGAACAGTAGGCAAGTCCATACTAAATATACTCTCAGGCTTTACGGCAGCCATGAAGAGACAACCAAGTACACCTGCAAAAGAAAGCATATAAGAGCATCTCTATGATCGAATCATGGAAAGAACAATAAAGAGAAAAAGTGTTGCACAAACAATAAAAGAAAGAAAACTTCTCAAAATCATATTTTGTGAACATTTGATTGCTTGCTCTTCTATGTAGTTTTATACTAAATGAGGAATGAGGAGTCATACCACTCGATGGACATCCATCCCTAAGTTCTGTAAGAAACTCCTGAAAAGCCATCCACTACTTCGTTATGTATAGCATCTGCGTCACTTATGTGTTAAGCCTCACATTAGTAGCATGAACTTGGAGAACCAATTCATCCACATAAAGCACAGCTCCTGATGCCTATAAGACCTTCCTAAAACTGTCACTGCACTATTTGCTTTGCTCAGTGCCAAAAAGACATTGCTTCCGCACAAATATAATTTGAAGGATAGTGCGTTTGAGATCTTCATTTCAGGGGAAACACAAAATGTATGTCTTTCTAAACTATCAATGATTAATCACAGTAAGATGTTAGTTCATCTGTTTATTTTCCCCAGTGATTTTGATGTCTATCATTTATGGCTATCGGGATA
This sequence comes from Musa acuminata AAA Group, assembly GCF_036884655.1. Classification (NCBI taxonomy): domain Eukaryota; kingdom Viridiplantae; phylum Streptophyta; class Magnoliopsida; order Zingiberales; family Musaceae; genus Musa; species Musa acuminata. The sequence continues at coordinate 30,250,160 of NC_088347.1, forward strand.
TGAAGAGAATATACTCAATCCGAGCATAGAAAATGAAAATAAGCGCTGTATTTAACACTTGCAAGCTCTCTCAAACAAGATAATTACAAGTTTCTAAGGTTCCATGATCAATCAAAACTCAATAATAACAAGTCATAATATTCCAACTATTTAGGAGCAGCCACATGGATCTTCAATGGACCAATGACATTAACTGAAAGTTGCCTGTGGTACAGGTCCGCATGATGGAAAATAGTATTAATTAGAGTCTAAGTTATGGATGGTAGTGTAGACTATAAAACAAAAAGGTGCTTATAAGGTAGAAGTTAATAACAAGTTACAGAAAAAGAGAAAATTAGATCATAAAAATATGAAAACTTTACAAAAGGGATCTTGCTAGTGTCTATGTCAAGTTGGTGTCACTAATGGTTAAAAAAGCTAAAATTTCCTAATGCAATTATATCTAAAGATAAATGTAACATCTCGATTAATTTCACATCGAAAGTAAACAAGATTAATATTGACTTATAAGGATCAGATAAGTGTACTATTATAAACTTAGTATTTGTATACAATCAGGAGGACTACCCATGGATGAAGTCAGAGAGTTCGTCACGACATGGAGCCATCAACGAACTTAAATTATGCCTATCAACCTAAAGTTTCACCAAGCATAAGCATCTATGAGTGCATTAGCATCTATACTCTGTCAATATAATTTTGGGCTGTCAGCCCAGAAACCAATACCTTATTGGAAACGAGATTGTCACCAATTGATAGTAGTCTAAAAAGGAAAATGTTCTTCTTATGCATGATCTGTATAACGAGTAGTAGTAATAGTGGTGGTTCACTCAGCAGCCTAAATCGATCGAGCATTCCTTGTTGAAGTCCGTCAACGGGCGCAAGACTGCAAGGCAAACTTTTCCTAGGCAATTCGACAAACACGTAACTGTCTCAAGTAATGAATGACACCATGGACTCGGTCAAACTTACGATTGCATTACCACCAGTCTTAGATCGATAGTATCCGGAGCAGCCAACCCCAAATTAGCCCGCGACGGAGAGTTGGACTTGACCGCCAGCAGAGTCAACATCTTGGAAAGAAGTGGTTGTAGACATGGGAGTCATCCCGTCAAGCAAGGTTCCCAAGTTGCTGACTTTGGATGGCGAAACGTTACCTGGGAACACCGCCTGCCTCCTCACCTCCCTCCTCCAACGCATCAACTGCTTTGAACTTTCGCAGCGGAAGGCGCTGCGTCACCGAGACACATCGCTTGCCTGCTTTTGCGAAGGAGAAACCCCTTCATCGCCGTCTGATGCGTCATGAACGGGTGCTACGTCCTGACAGCTGGATTACATGACACCGCTTTGGTGTGCACAGCCAAATGCAATGTGAAAACGCAAAAAAAGAAAAATAACTAAATAAATAAAAATGACGGATAAACGAACAGACTAGTCTGAGCCGTACCTAATTCGATCCGACGGATCCCGTCGAGTCCTCTGACTTAGCTATTGCTATTATATGGCTTTAAGAAAAAGAAGAAAAGAAGGCTTTAAGAAAAAGAAGAAAAGAAGCCTTCTTCTCTTCTGGCAACCGACCATTACCACTTCGTTCTGTCTCCCTCTATATAATCCATCGCACCCTTTCTTCTCTAGTAAAGCCGGTTAGCTTTCGCCTCCCGATCTCGACTCGGAGCTGGGGGATCTCGCAGGATGGAGATGGTCGCCGCTACCCTTCGCTTCGCTTTGCTCGCCGCCGCCGTGGCGCTGCTCGCCGTGACATCTGCCGCTCAGGGCCCCAGCCCCAACCCCGCTCCCGTGAAACCCCCGACCCCGGCGCCGACGAAGCCTCCCGCCGTCGCCCCCGTCACCCAGCCCCCGGCGCCGACGAAGCCTCCCGCAGTCGCTCCCGTCACCCCGCCCCCGTCCGTGGCACCCCCGGTTTCCCCTCCAGCTTCCACCCCGCCCTCTCCCTCTGTTTCCACGCCTCCGTCGGAGGCTCACGCCCCCTCCCCTCCCGCTCCGCCGCCGGCCGTCCCACCTTCCTCAGCCCCCACGTCGCCGCCTTCGGGCAACGGCGCGGCCCCCATGACCATCAGCTGGATCGCCGTGGCCGGCCCGGCGCTCGCCTTGCTCGCTGTCTAGATCCGTGCATGCTCCGCCTGGCTCGACTTCTGCCGTCGGGTCTTGATCGGACGGTGGCCTCTTTTTGTCCTTATTTTTCGCGTGATTATTGTATTATTAATATATAATGATTGTTGTAGGTTTTTTTTGGACTTTTGACTGTAGACATGTGAATGTGACTGTACCAATGCTGCTTAGTTTATTCCTATCTTTATTTTACCATTCTAACCCTTTCTCAGCTATTCTTAATTTCGACGGTGGGTATTCAAGTAAACATAAATGTCGGACGCGTGTCTTCCAAGTGCGCGGGAATCGAGCACCGGACACGTGCGGTGTTCTGACGTTTGGGGTCAGCGGCAGTGGGAGTGAAGTCCAGCTGGGGGTTGTTAGACGGGAACGATGTCATGTCGTGTGTCACGTGGTGGTGGCAACAAAATAATATGCCCATGACATTTTCTTGCTCTTTATTCTCTTTGTCCGTCGCATTAGCAGAAAAGTCGAATGACGCAATCGCCGAAGCAAGTTTTATGGTGGATAAACGTGCAGCGATGGGAAGGAAGAATATGAGTTATTGGCACCATCATCAGCCATGCATTAATCCATTAATAAATTTAAATACATTTTATAATTTGAAATGTTCGATCACATTTGATCAATCTGAACACCAGTAGTAGGCGATTACTATTGGCTCATCTAATTCATATGGAAATCATACCTATTGCATCTTCGATCAGATCTCACCTGATCTGATCCGATCGTGTGCAACACGATTTTTTTTGCAAATCGAGTCACATAAGGACGGATCAGATTTAACATCAACGATCCGACGCGATCCAGTGATGGGAGGACGATGGGCCGGCAGAGGGGAAGCCGTCTATCAGCGAGTGAACGGCTGGAGATGATGCACCGTCGAAGCCGTCGTATGATGCCTCGGTTTGTCAGAACTCAAAAGGTACGGATTTGACATCGAACTTTTCATACACGGGGGAGAGATAAGATCAAACCATGGTCGAGTTCCACGGCGCCAGCACAAGAAGAGGACGAAGCGCAGTAGCAGTCAACAGCAAGAACAAGAGTAAGAGTACCATGTTTCTGCTTTGACTCAACATATGTCTTCGATTGTTTCCCTTGATCATGAATCGTTTCTGCGGGAGAAATCCCTAGCAGCCTCTCGCTGAAGGAATTTCTTGTTGCTTCGTTTCAGGTCTGTGTTTTCGTCTGTGATAATAAGGGTTTTTTTCTAATGAATATTATCTTATCGAATCTTTCGCTGCCTTCTTCAAGATTTTTCTTGCTGTTGTTGAATCTCGCATCAAACAGAAACATGGATCACTTGCGATGCTGAAAAATTACGGGGTCATATCCAAATTTAGCATTGCTTTTAGATCGAAAGCAATCTTGATTTCTGCATAATATTTCCCAGGGTTTCTTTCTTCTCTGCCAAAGTTTCATGAACTTGAATAATAGCAGTTATTGGAAGGGGATGCTGTCTGTCGTTCATTCTCGAGATCTTGTTTTGTATGTGTGTGCGTGTATACATGTATGTAGAGTGTTGAATCTGGCATGAAATCAGAACCATGGATCGCTACGACATGTGTGCGAGCTTTCACCTTGCCCCAAAAGAAAGTAATGGGTAGCAACCAATGAAGCTGAAAGTTACGCGACAAATTTAGCAATTTAGCATTGGTTTTAGATCAAGAGATGTCTTGATTTCTGCATGATTATTTCAAATTGTTTCTTTCTTCCCTGCCAAAGTCTGATGATCTTTAATAATAGCCACTTCTTGGAAGAGAAATGCTGTCTGTCATTGATTTTCTCGAGGTTTCGTTTTGTGTGTAGATATACATGTGTATCCAGTATTGAATCTTGCATGAAATCCGAACCATTGATCACTATAGCTCTTCCACCATGCTCCAAAATAAAGTAATGGGTAGCAACCAATGAAGCTGAAAATTTATGCAATTTATCCTAATTTTGCATTGGGTTTAGAGAGTTCTTTCTTATCGGTCAAAATTCCAGGCTCTTCAATAATAGCTCTGCTTATTCGAATAGTGATCCTGTTTGTCATTAAATTTTCTTCTATGATTTTGTTTTGTGTGTAATACGGTCTGTTGAACTGATGGCATTAATGTCTAGATTTGTGAAGCAAAGTAATGTGAGCATGGTTTATGAATCATCCGAGGACAAGATTCAGGCAAAAATGGCCACTTTCCCCCGTGACATCTTGTTCTGCATCCTTTCCAGGTTGCCCCTGAAATCTGTTCTTCGGTTTTGTTGTGTATCTAAGTTATGGCTTGATGTGATAAAAAGTCCAGAGTTCGGGTACCTCCACTCTAAGAAATCAGCTGGTGACCCTACATTACTAATTCTGTCCCACCGTCTACTGAAGGAGAACATCATCAGCATAAGCCCAATAAGCCTCAGGGGTCATCAACTCCACATTAGCGATAATTCCATCAGAAATTTGGTTGGTTCCTGCTCATTGAATTTAGTAGGGGCTTGCAATGGCTTCCTGTGTTTTGCATCATTCGATCATGAGTGTATCCTGGTCTGTAATCCTATCACAATCGAGTTTGTCATTCTACCGAAACCTGGTACAACTCTTCCTCCAGAGCCTCTCACAATAGTCTATGGTTTTGGGTTTGATTCTATGTCAGAGACATACAAAGTTGTTCGTGTATCATATTCTGAAGGATCTTTACACGGTGATGCTAATCTTAAGGTTTCAGCTGAGGTATACAACTTGGGTGCAACAGGGTCTTGGAGAGCAGTGCGAGACTTTCAGCAGCCTCCGTATGGTCTGCCTGTGTTTGCTAATGGACATCTGCACTGGTTAGTACATCCACATTTTTCTGGTGCTGATAGAATCATATCATTTGATATCGGAAAAGAGGAATCGGTAATGACACCTCACCCAAATTTTGGTTTGAGATTCAGTATTTCCGAGCTGGGAGGGTGTTTGTCTGTGGTAGATCTTAGGAAGCGCACTCTCATTGAGGTATGGGTGCTTAAGGATCAATTTAACAACTATTGGCAGCAGGAATACATCCTTCCTGTAGGTGTGCCTTATGGTCTTGATATGGGGCTTCCTAGGCTGATATCCATCTCTGAGAAGAATGGAGTGCTACTGATTTGGCTACAGGATGCAATATTTTCATATGAGCAAAGAACCTTGAGTCGGAAGAAGCTGCTGATATCAGGGTTGCCATCATGGTTGGATTGGGAGATTTGCTGTGGGTTTAGGCCGAGTCTGGCTCCGCTGAGGGGCAATCTTGAAAGATTGAAAGAGAACATGGATGTTGCATATTTTACTAGTGACATGGAAATTTATTCCCAGCCCATAATTTCTTCACAGATTGTGGAGTATAAAGCTATTGGTAGGTGTGATGGCCTAGTATCATGTTTTGTAAAGAATGGCATGTTAGTTCCTTGAAATATATTCCTTGTGTTCATATGGATTTGAAATCATATAGATATAATCGGCTAGCTTTGAAATATTTGTTGCTAAGTGGAGGTAAAATTACTAGTTACTACAGTTGTGGAGTTTGTATATTCAAGTGGTGTATTACAAATTCTGCTTTGCCTTGTCTTAATTTATGGAATGATGTTCCTTGTTCTATATTTGTTACCTTAAAGAAATTTGTTTCTCATCATCTTCCTAACAGCATTATTTTCTTTGTGATTCTTTATGACTTTGTTTAAGATCTTTTCCTTTATGAGAATCTTTATCTGCTTTACGGTAACCCTCCCAAGATCACAGGAGCCTAATGTACTGGGCTTTGCCCTATTTTATGTTTTCAAGAATGTGTATGTGATTAAAAATGAAGCGTACGTATAACTAATGTGACTTAACTAGAGAAAAAAAAAAGGGTGAAACATCTTATATATCTCCTGTAATTGATTATTCTCATAGATAAAGTTCAGATTCATAAATGCAGGGTGCTTTTCCTAAGTTCTTGATAACATGTTGCTATCAATTCTTTTTGGAAAGATGCAAAAGCAAGAGGTACAAAATATAAAAGAAATTCTTTCTCTTTTATTTATTTGATTTTGATCAGTTCCATACGAAGTAAGGAAAGTATATGGATGTTGCAGATCATGTTGGGAGATGATATGATTGACTCCATACATGATGCTTGGGGACAAATGGTGGCTTTACTTCCTATTGATACTGTGAAAACTCTCTCATTTACATAGACGGTCAGACTGAATACTATTTGGAGGTAATCTTTTTTCTTCTGGAATGTGCTGTGGAGTTCTGTAAGAGGCAACTTTGATTTTTTTTTATTTATTCTGATCATATTTCGTATGTAAATTTCTACATTTCTTGCATGAACATTGAAACCAAGTACTTAGGCACATAGTCATAATACCTTTAATTCATAGGAAAATTAGTACTACATAGGTAAAGCCTTTTCTCTATATGTGCAGCTAATCATTCTCCATAGAAATCTGACTGTGATCATAGAAACCAGGATATATATATATATATATATATATATATATATATATATATATAAAAGCTTCAGATCAAATATGATGGCAGTGAAGGGTTGGGATTGTGATGGAAAAGCTGAGTGCATTGCAGAATTCAAGGAGCAGATTTTACCAAGAATTTGTGGTGAGATATATTTTTTACTTTGAATTCAAAGGAGACAGCTTCTCGTGTGACTTTGGTGGGGGTGTTAGTCATGTCGGAAGCACGGCCGAAGGCATCGTAACTGCTCTTCCACCTACCCGCATTCCTGTTGGTTGGTTGGGTGGGTGGGAGCCACGATAAGAATGCAGCCCTGAGGGCCGTCACCTGGTGGTTATTTTTGTTTGAGTGAGAATAAAAAAAAAGAAAAAACACGAAGAGTGCCGGGGACGATACCCGAGTCAGTCAAATACCAAGTCCTCGTCTTCTTTTTCCGGTGTTGGGTGCGGATGATCGGCAGGGCGATGGCGTCGCGCCCTGATCGCTTCCTCGTCCCAAAGCCGGGCGACGACGACTCCCACAATCCAGACCCCCTCTGCACCCCTCCCCCTCCCTCTCCCCCTCCTCCGCCTCCCCCTCCCTCCCAGGACCACCCCACCCTCCTCCCCGCCCTCCCCATCGCCCTCGCATCCCTCCTTGCCGCCGCGGTCATCGTCGTCCTCATCACCATCTTCATCTACCGATGCCGACGCCGACGCCGACGCCGACGCCGTCGCTTGGCTGCCGCCTCCGCGACGGAAGACCCCGACCCTTTTCAAAACGGCGGCGGCGAGGTGGACCACCATGTCTGGTACATCAGGACCACCGGCCTCGACGAGTCCACCATCGGGGCCATCACCGCTTGGGCGTACAAGGCCGCTGACGGCGTCCTCGGCGACTCCCCCACTGACTGCGCCGTCTGCCTCTCCGAATTCTGCGACGGGGAGCTCCTCCGCCTCCTTCCCAAGTGCGGCCACGCCTTCCACGTTAGCTGTATCGATACTTGGCTCCGATCCCACGTCAATTGCCCCCTCTGCCGTGCGCCCATCGTGGCCCCAACCTCCGCCCCCAGCGGTGCCGATCCTGGAACAATTTCTCCCACGTTTTCCTCCGCTTTGTCCTCCCCTGATTTTTCCCTAGATGGCATGGATCCCAATTCGATCCCCTCTGCTGTACTGGATAGCAATCAGATCGATGGCCGCCAATTGGGATATGGTCAAGGCGTCTTACAAGTGGAAACGGAGGGCGAAGATTTGGAAATTGGAGCTGGAGTTCCAATCGTGACTGACCATATCCCAAATTCTGAGCTGCGAGTGCCTAGCAATATTGGGGAACAAGGGTTCGAGCCTATTCGGCGCTCGTTTTCGATGAATTCATTCGCTCACGCTCCTTCCTTGCACAGATCGGAGTTGGTAGAAGGTCTTACTGGTAACACAAAGGAACCCTCCCTGAGAGAGGAGTGGGATGGCAGAACCACAAGAAAGCAGGGCACTGCTTCCAGTGGCACTACTACTTTGCAGAAAGAATCTGAAAGATCTTCATCGAGTGCTAGTGGGGGTTTCTTCTTGCTAAGACACGTGCGAGCTCGGAGCTCTGTTCTTCCACTGTAATAGTCCTATTACTGAAGTATGTTATCAAGTTCATGAAATGCGGAATATCTAATATACCAGTGGTTCTCAGCAAGTTGGGAGCTGCTCTGTACTGTTTTGAGTCTGTGTGTGTAGAGTGGAAACAGAGAACAGTGAACCTGTCAGATACACTGCATCAGTTATGGTTAAGGCTAGAAGGTAGATTTTTGGGTTGAATTCGCAGCACAATGACTGGATGATAAGTTTCCATAAGTTGAACTTCTGTAAGGTTTATGTGTCCATTAATTGTGAATATATTACGAGATTGTAAAAGACTTCACACTGATTAGAAGATGCCGCTTAATAAGTGAGTTTATTGACCTTCTTTTTATGCTTCGCCTACTTAATTGTGGTTCTCAGTAGCTTATGCACTTGCGGGAAAAGCCAAGATCCTCTACTGATAAAACTCATGCATGTACTTCGTGTATTGATTTCTTTATTCTCTTATGGTTTACAGTCTTTACCTTCTGTTTTTTCTGATTACCAGTCACCATGAACATTAGTTGTTTCCATGAAATTGAGTGATGGATCCTACTGATATATATATATCTTTTTCAATCGAAAGCAACTAGAGAGTATTAGTGGTTTCAGTTTACTCTCTCTTCTCTGTTGATTACACAGAACTAGTTTATTGTCTTTCATTCGGTGAAGCTATGTACCCAGAGACGAGAACACTAGCATACAATCTTGCCAATTTTGCCAGAGCACGCAACACTGATGTTTTTCGAAGAGGTACTTCACTTCCTGATAGCTCCTACGGACAGTTAATGATGTACTATACCCATTCTTTCTTTCAAGAAAAAACATAGTTTTTTTATCAGCTGCATGAAAAGAATAGTGAGGATAATGCTGCCTACAGGAAAACAAATTTGAACTATCCATTTTGTGTTCTTTATTACTTATGTTAATCATGTCATCTCTAATTTGATGCTTTGTACTGAGTATAAGTCATTGCTGTTGGTGTGTGCTATTCTATTAGCCATGACAATAAATTATATGCTACTTAACAAGGACCCTACCTTATTGATCCCTTGGCCCGATAATTTTTCGTACATATAAAAGCAACCTAGTGGAATTTGATCTATAGGAGGATAGTCAAGCTGCAGGTTCTTTAGATGATTGCATATCATGTTGGTTGACAATAAATTGTCACTGTATGTTCTTCTGTTATTAAGTTTTCTCATTATATCCTATGTTCATGTATCTACTGTTTGCTTATCCTTCTAAACTAATTTATATCTTAGCCCTTGAGGAAATAACCTAGTCTGGTAAATAATTTTTAAGAGGATTCCAGAACAAGTAATTAAAAACTTAATGTCTAGGCATTTGGTCTTGTAAGATTCCTAGAATACTCCTCGTCTTATTGTTCGTCCAATTATGTTTGTCAGTTACAGTAAGAACACTTGTAGCTTCAAAAAATCTTTAGTATATAGAATAATATCAAATTGTAAAGAAAATTTATTAGATTTAGCAAGAACAAATTGTTGCAAGAGACCTATGTCTGGGAGAAGAAAACACAGTTCTGAGTTCTGACTATTTATAATTCTCAGGAATCAATTCCTTTTGCCAGTACAGCTTGCATGCATGATTGAAGAATCAATTGTTTTAATGATGAGTCCTAATACTTTTCAAATACTTATCAAGCAGACCCATTACTGGATTTGATTATGTCTTGTATCCCAGTCAAGCTTGACTTTTTCCTCCTATAACTTTGTTGTTTTACTCTTCCACTGAACCCTATCCGAGTAGTTTGATTAGATCTAGTAGACCATAATGATGCATGAAGCAATTAACACTTTTCAACCACTTCTTTGTTCTGTACTGCTCATGGCGGCCTTCAGGTTGGACTGTTAGATGACTCTCCCCAGCCTGTTTAGAAAATCTTGGATTGCACCTCTGCATCTTCAGAGATTAGTTTTCCCTACCCTTGAGTAAATTATTACTAGCCAGATGCAGATGATTCCAGTACCAATTGTGTATAGTGAAATTCTACTTTGGCTGACGGAGCTGTTCCTTGCAAGTAGGCTTCAGAATATTCTATTTACAAGATCTATGATTAGTTTTCCAACCCTTGCCTACATAATGCTCATTGACAGAATGACTTTATCTGTCTTTATCCTGACTGTAAAAGAAGCTTTTAGCATGCGGTTGTTCTTTTTGGTGATTATCTGCAATTCTGAATGTTATATGGGTTCTTCACTCCAGTAATTCATCATTGAAAATATAAGTTTTGCTTTGAAATTTGTACTTTAGAATTTGCATGTAATAGTAGCAAGTATTCCATGTTTCCTTTTCATTTTGCCAAGTTTTTCTTGATACATAATATGCTCAGTCTCTGGGAACATGTTAAAATGATAATGTTCCCGCTGTTCTTGCGAGTGGCTTCTGCTGCTTCTCCGAACAGCTCAGTTTTTTCTCTTAATTTTAGATTATTTGTTGAAAAAAATTATTACATCTCAACTGCATAAACATGTGGCAGAAAGAGTTAGAATAATAACATAGTAATCTTACTAATTGCAATTCAAAATTTGGGATCAGTTCTACAATTTCAAAGGAATTCATGAGATTTGGTCTTTGGGAAGGTGAATCTAAACTCTGAAGTTTCATCTCAATCGCATCAACATGTAGCAGAAAGAGTTAAAATTATCACATAGTAATGTTGCTTTTTACTCATATTTGAAGCACTCCATTTCCTTTCTATCATGCAGACAGTTAGCAGAGGGAGATGCCAATCTGATACTGATGCAATCTATGTCAATGAGAATGACAGTTTATTCCCTTAACACTGATGCCATCAGATTTTGAGACACTACTGTTGGGTTCTTGCTGACACAATGGAGATGCACCAAACTTTTCCATGTTGGATCAACTGACAAGCAACTACTCTTGCTTGTGGATTGGACAGCAACTAAGATTGCCTCTGCTGCCATTGGATCTCCAGTATTATATGAGGTGTGACAGAGAACATAATCAGCAACATGTGAACCAGTGAGAGGTCATTTGCCAACCTGGTCAGCTCATACATCGATTGGAAGCCAAATCAGTCCTAAAAATGACTATTTGTTCTCCTTTGCATCTCTCCTTTTGATATTATGATAGGATATGTCTTGCAGTTGCAGGGTTTTCTCACCTCTGGATCATTATTACTCCACAGACCCTTTGCAGCACGGCTCACATCAAACAAAAGAAAGCAAATTCCACAAGGTTATACAACACTGACACTGGTACTATTTTTCTTTCATTATATCCATCCTTTTTTGAGTTTGTCTACTCCTGCATTATCATTTATGGCCTTCTATCATCTCTGTCCCTCGAGATCTTACAGATTCCTCGAGCATTGTGTCATTTCTTCTGTTGGGCTTTTTCTGAGGACACAAGCATGCCTACTGAGCTCCATGCAAGTGAACTTGTTCCTCATAACTTATCTGAATCAATGGAGCAAGAAAAATTGACCATTGAGCTGACTCTCTGGATATGGTATGATTCATGGTGGTAGCTGCTGATTGGAGTAAATTCTTTCATCAAAATGCAAAAAAGAAAGGTTGAAGGAAAAATAATCTAAAGAGGAATCCAAATTCTTTGTTCTTAGTTATGTTATCACTGTATCCAATGGTAAGATTCTCAATGTTGCACAGCTTTTAACCTAATCCAAAGACTTCCATGTATTCGGTTTATTCTTATGTTGATATTTTTTTGCCAAGCAGATCAGCAAAGCACTCAGGTTATCATCATCAAATGCAGAAGTCCCAAGTAACTGAGATCAACAGCTCTGTCCTACAAGTACAAGATTCTAAATCATATGAGAGACTCCTATATGGTGGCAAGCAAATGGAGTCGTCTAAAGGTATGTCTCCTCCTCTTCGATCCTGCACAACATCTGATGGACTGCTGTTGCTATCTCATCCACTGATGTATGTTGGCAATCATCTTCGACCTGCCGATCGAAACCAGGCGTAGCAGGTTCAGAAGAGATGAGCACAAACTCCACGAGATTGCAGAAGATAACGGAGAAGGGAGAGAGAGATGTTCCGACATTACCTTGAGACTGAAGGCGTACAAGGCCATCTGATCGAGGGAGGTGACGTTGAGGTGCAGCGGCATCAGCCGCAGGCTCTGCAGCCCCACCACCAGCTTCACCAGCTGCTTCGGCCGCCGCCTTGAGAGCACCTTCAGGCTCGCATGGCTCTCCACCACCGTCACCTCGATGTTCGCGGTGGCTGCTCGGTTCTCGACCTCGCCGCTGTTCCCAAAGGCAGTGTCAGCGCCGGTGACGCCGTGATTCTTCTTGTCGTTGTTGCTGCTGCTGCTGCTGCTGCTACTGTCGGTGGCGCCCCCATTGGCTGAGTAGGAGGCGTACTGGGGGAAGCTAAAGCAGTCGGCAAAGGCGGAGGCGACGCCGGCTGCACCCGCTCGTTGCTCGAGTCGCTTCCGCAGTTCCAGTGATCGAAGGAGCTGCTCGAGTTCTTTGACGTAGTTTATTGCGCCGCCGACGATCGATGCTTGATCACCCTGCACATTGGCGGCATCAAATGAGGACCACGTAAGCCAAGTGACAAGAAGGACGAAGCGAAGAGCCTGTCACCCTTTGGACGAAGGAAGAGGGCATGAGAGAGCGGAGCGCGGCCAGGTACTCGTTCATTTGCCTGCGGCGGTTGCGCTCCACGGCGATGTGGGTCATCCTCTGGCTCTCCACCTCCTCTTTGTTCTTGACGCTCTTCCCCCGCCGCCTCTTCCTCCGGCCGCCCACCTTCGTCGACGGGGAATTCGCCTTCCACTCCTGCAGGTGTTGTGCCAAGGAGGAGGAGCAGGAGGAGGGATCCCAAGTCCCATCCCCGCCACCGCCCATTCTTTTCTCGGCCCCAAGCAGTCCTCCCAAGCCACTGCCCCATGCTCCTCCTCCTCCTCCTCCTCCGGCGGCGGTGGCACACCACTCATCGAAAGCATAGCCAAAGAGGCCTTGAGGGAAAGCCGCAGCTTCCAGGGCCATTCCTCTCTTCCTACAAGGAGCTCACCACCAAACCTTCTCCTTGATGAGGTGTCAGAAAGGTTGCGCTTTTATAGACTCAAGGTATGCATGTTTTCTTCTCCTCTTTCTTTGATTAATCGGAGAGAGAGAGAGAGAGAGAGAGAGAGAGTCAGTGTTTTGTATCATCTGCTGGAGTAGGTTGGCATCATCAAGAATAGAGAGGAAAAGTTGGAGGGCCTGATGAGAGACACAAGTGAAAGAAATGAAGTGGTTCAGAAGATTCTGCCTGGTGTTGGACGTGTGTGTGTTTCTGTCTGCAGCGGGAGGATAGATGTGAGGCCATGTGAGCTTCAACTTCTAGCTTTGAGTTCTCACTCCTCCTCCCTCTCCGCAATCATCTGCAGCATGTACTGCCACTGATGCTGCAAACCCATGTGGCCTGTGACACACTTCCATGGGATACTGATCCTGAGGACTTGTTTCTTCTCTTTGACCGATGGAATACGTACTCGGGTCGTGTCAATAGCCTACGGTGAGCTGCTGTGTTGTCGTCTCTCCTTGCTGTTACGTTTGGGATTCGCTCTCCCCGCAATTAAGTTTGATTTTATCATAGGATTTGATTCCTCAAGATTCTCTTTACCTTTTTGCTTAGGTTTTACTTAGGATTAAATTATTGCCAGGTATTTGATTATGACACTTGCATATATTGAATCTTTCGAGCTCTGACAACCTACTCTGCAGATGTGCTTCAAGGGTTCACAGGTGGGGGTATATTCCCTGTGCTTTCTGAGCTAAAACAGGAAGACCAAAGCATAAGTCATAGTAATTACTATTGTCCTAAAGATTACCTATATCAATCAGTAGAGGATTTGTATTTGATCTAGCAATTTGGTCAATCTCCTGGCATAGATTTCTTGAGCTTTGGAGATGTGTGAGGGATGTTTGATTTCTACCTTCAAACAAGGTCTTCTTACTAACTAACTAGAATTGACTGGATCATTAGCCTTTACTCTTGGACAACACTTGCATTCCTCAGTTTGCAGGGAAGGCAAAAAAATGTGGATGCTTAGTGAGAGACTTGTGTATTATTTTGTGCCAGTAAGTTCTTGAATTGTTATTTTGCTTGTTCAACATATATTTTTTTGGGTGCCACGATGATATTTTATTTCACGTTTGTTTTTTTTTATATTAATATGTATATTTTTTTTATCTCATAGGTCCGTGCAGCCTAGTAAAATGTTATTACTTGGATGATCAGTAGATGTCGCCCGGTGCCACACGGTTCAGACATATTCAACTAAATAGTGAGTAATCTAATCCGAGGAATTATTCGTTTTGGAATGGATTCATTTGGTCTTATGTTGTGGATGTTTGAGAGAGAGAGAGAGAAAGAAAGAAAGAATTTTTCTTTTTTTTTGGGCACTTGCAACTAAAGATGGATTCATCAACCATTAGAAAATTTGAGTATAGCTCAGAACATCCTGTCGCATTAACGAGAAACAGCACTGATTTGTAGAATCAGTGAGGGTGTCAAGTGTGAGAGCGGAGCCTCAAAGGCTGCAAAACCATGTCGGTACGAGAATCTTGGGATGCACTGTATTCTGTGGGCAGGTGAAGCCAAACCACGGTGGAATTTGGTCGAACAGGTTTGGGTTGGTGAGGGAAGCAGGTAAAATGATACACTAAATCTGATCGAGTCGATGTACTGGTTGATGCCGCATGTTCCCTGTGTTATCGAGCCTCACGAGGCAGATGCTGTGGCTTTGGTTTGTGGCCGAACATCTGCGAGGGTAAAATGAATCCATGCATCCAACTCCCATTGTTGCTCACATACGACACTCCGCTCCCCTAAGTTTTCATTTCTTCGCTCTCCATTCCCGTTTTGTTTTCTTTGGTTTGGTCTCACATGAGGAACGCCTTTCTTCTCGATCAAGAAACCGATCACCAAGTTTTAATATCTATTTCCATCAAATTAAACATAAACTTTTTGGAATTAGTGCTTAAGTGAATCAATATCTTAAAATAAAGGTGTATTATCGATTTAATTGGATTCTAATTAAACTGATTCGAAGCTTATCTCGGTGGAAGGGACGTCCCTCCTTCAACTTACTCACCTATATGATAACACGAAAAGAGTAGTAAAAAGAGAGGAGAATGATTTTTTTTTTTTTCCCACGTGCAGGTATATAGAGACCTATAACGGCAAAAGGTATATACCCTATTCTCGATTTATGATATTTTAGATTTGATAAACTGTATTTCGTATAATAGTTTATATGAGATAATTAAGAGAACAACGATGATGCAAATTTATTACCACGTGCATGTTTACACTGTCTCTTCTTTTTCTCCATGTCTTTCTTTTCGAATATTATTATTATTATTATTATTATTATTATTATTGAGGTGTTTATATATTTTGTAATTATTAGGGGAATAAAACAGAAGGGAATCGTTTTTTTTTCTCGGCAGACGCAGATCAGTGCTGGTGAAATCGTGCGGCCATGATTGGACGCGTGGGCTCGTCGCATTGCGCTCGTCGGACGCGCCCATTTTCCCACGCCACACGGTACACAAGCGAGACGACAATGGCGAACCGCACGGTGGCCCCCGTTCGGTCGAGCCCGCGTTCCCCGGTCGAATACCGGTAACTTTGGCGACCCCAATCCCCGTACGCTGCCTTCCTCCCGGAACTCGATGTTTTCACGGAGTTAAAATGGATCATTGCAAACATCAATAGTCCATATAGTTACTGCAAATATGTTCTGACAAGAAAATAGTATTAGTTATTGTATATTTTATTATCGCATTTAAGAACCTTTTGCATATGTCATCCTCAAAAACACTGGATGATATTTCAGCACTATGATGAAGTCTTAAATTATATTACTGTGAATCAAATTTTAATTAATATTTAATTTATCATTTATAATGAATAATAACTACAACATGCATATGCAAGTTTTTCAAGTTTAAAAGAGATTATAAAAAAAACCAAACGTAAACTTATAGTGATAAGTATGAAAATCATTTATATTATATATATATAATTAATAATTAAATAAACTTAGGTTAACCATTACTAGTCATAGCAACTAAGGACACTCTTTCATTTTTTTTCAAAAACATAAATATAAAGGGCCTAAAATGAATATTATTAATGTTTAAGATTATATTACAATATTTTTTAAGGAAATATAGGAGACTATAGTTTTGGAGAGAGAGATCCATTTTATGACTAGTAACATTGTGCACATATATCTCTCTGTGTGTGATGAGAGGCGGTATAGGAGAGGGACGAAATCACGTGCAACTTTGGGTGATGCGACATTGGCAGGAAGAGGACACGTCCTGATGTGATTACGATACAAAGCCTGTGTGTGTGTGTGCCCGCGCGCGCCTTTGGTCACATCTTCCGTCTACTACCCAAATCATATACTACCTTGAAAACAAACACATGTCAAGAAACACGTACCTGGCACCTGGTTTTCTTCTTTCCTATCGATTGTTTCACTAGCGTTAGGGTTCACCTGATTGCAGCCCCACATGGTGGAATGATCCCTGCTTTTTGTATACGGAAACTGCAAGAGTCCAACGAGTCATCAGAAACCCAAGTGAAAAGAATATGTACCAGTGTGTTCCCCAACTCGATATTGAAAGAAGACCTGTAAAATGCCTTTAAACCACCTCGGTTCTTGCAGAAATGATACGGTATCCCGATGACAACTGCTTCCTTCCTGATCTTGTGAAGAACTTGAGAGACAAAACTGTTCATGATGCGGGGAAAAGAGCATCTGAGGCACAACAGTTCTGCTAACAAGCATGAACTGTTGGACATTTAAACCAATTACACAAAAACCATCATACAACCACTATCAATCAGTTTCGCAGCAGCAAGAATAAGGTTTACTGGAGTGATTAAGTATATGATAATTTTTAGAATGAACAAACCATAAAATGACAAACACATACCTTCATGAAAATTGCTTTCCCAAATCCGAACAGATTACTAAACTTGGAGACGAGAACCATGCACTGCTTCCAGTAGGTTTCTGACAGCACTATCATAGTTCACAAGACCCATGAACCAGAACTCATGGTTGTCGATAGAAACAACTTGAATATATTTTTCTCCTGGCTTTGCTCTGCTTGCTGAACTATCGACTGATCTTATCTGATGCAGAGGAATTACCACCTTCATGGATGACAAAATGGGGAGAAAAATCAATGTAATGTATGAAAATAGTGGCCTATAATATTTGATCTTTTCTCGCTTCTCTTTAAAATATCAGTGAAAATTTAAACACAGGTAAATATCTCATTATTATTGTTAACCTCCAACAAAGTTGTCTTAAAGCAAAACTTATACACAGCTGCATCTTATTTAAGACATTTGCCTCTTCAAAGCCAATGAAAATTTAAAATCCCTCAACAGGAAAATTAACAAAGAATTAAGGTGGTCATAAGTAGCCTGACCATCAAAATCAAATGAAGCATCCTAAGTACCACACAAGTAGGTCAAAATTGCATGACAACGATGGATAAATGAAACATCTTCTAAAATATAAGTTAACTGTTGGATCCTTATCCTCCATATAAATTTCTTCAGCCGGTGAGTTTTTTCATTACATGTGGCTTCTAAGACTACAAGAAATTTTAGGTAATGACCCCTAGGAAAATTAGTATTTGAGAACAGATCTGGTCTAAAGCATTACCCATGTTTAATATTATGAGCCACAGGGAAAATTAGTATTTGATCATTCATACAGCCATTGTTGAAAAAAGAGTATCAGATGAATCATGTATCATTATTCTTTGCCAAGAAGATTGAAGCTGCTAATACATGATCCATATGGATTCCAAGCAGTAGGAAAATTGCAAGCTTAGTCATGAACATGATAGCCTTTTCAAGAGCAATTTTGGTTGGGATAAGGTTATCAGAAAGCGAATATATTACGAAGGTTTTTCACCAGATTTCTGGTGGATCTTCAGTATATCTGGCTTATCTGGTTCACATATATTAAAATAAAAGAATAATAAAGAAACACGATGACACAAAAAGACAGAGAGAGACTAATGTTTCAAAATGACCCCAGCTCATTTTCGTGAAGTGAACTTGAACGAAGAAAAATGTTCAAAGAACGAATAATGACAGCAAAATGATAACAATAACAAAAAGATCTAGCATAAGAAAAGAATTAACTACATTTTGTTATGAATTACATGTCCATAATTTTACCACCTTTTAACATGCAAGAATTTCAACTATTGCCATAATGCAAACTGAGGATGCACTGAATCAGACATGATTTACAGCATTAGCAGTGGTGTGTACTGAGCACCGTAATGCTTGTCATCAATGACATGGTCCCCAATTACATGTATTACTATTAGCACAGTACACATGAACACACCCATGTACCATGCTGGTTACCAGCATTTTGAAGCAAAACATGGGCAAATCTTATAACATTGAGCTCCTTGTTAAATGCTTTTAATCTAAATGTGGGTAACCCCTGTAACTTTGTAACAGATTGAACACAAAAGAGTAATTTACAAAGTACCTTGTAATATGTCCATTGAGTCTGATCTCCAACTTTGTATGATAGGGGATTATCACTACAGAATGCAAGTTTGGCAGTTGAAAGATACAAAACCCCCATAATAGGACCAGCCGATGTTGAAAGATAGCACGCATATGACTTTTTAAGTTTCTCATCAGGAAATGTCTCAAAAGTTTGCTGAAATATTTTATCATAACCCCCTTCACTTATGACTCTAGTAGTCTGAGAAATCCTCCCCATGGCTGCGTCAGCAATGCTAGGCCCTGTTTTCACTGAAACAAGGAAGAAAATTAAATCTTCCACTAGCAGGGAAAAAAAAAGGACACAGAAGAAAAGCATGCAGAACAAATCAATCATAGATGCAGAACAAAAGAACATGACATGACTGTGAAGCCACTTCATGCTTCAGAAAGTAAGCAAAAGCAAAGATGTTAAGCACAGCCTAACTGGCCTTATCAGATGATTTGTAACATTATGATGGATTTTCAGCATTAAATACAGCCAACTAAAGAAAATTAAAAAAATATTATTTGACTGCATATTTATTATTTTCATTTGCTGATGATTTTCTGTCCTTGATCCAAATGAGTCAAACAAACCCACCCTTTGGTATGTGTCTCGGTTGAACATAGTTGTCCAATACAAAAGTCTTCTACCAACATTCCAATGTTTCACAGTAATAGATTTTATCAAGGGACCTATATATTAAATTTTTTACCCTAATCCATTATTCCCAGATTGGCAAAGAAGTGGAACATTTAGTCAACTTGGAAATTGAAAATTCTTTTTATCAATTAACCATGTAAAGAAAAGGAAAATTTCAAGCACAAACCCATTATCATATCTTTCGAACTTTTACTTATGTAAACTAATTCCTTGTTTTTTAGGTATTACCATTTATATAACGGATCTCATGGTTAAACCAATGAACTACTAGGCGCTTGTTCAGATTGACATTCATTTCTATTATGATTATATTGCATCAGCAACAACAAAATTGAAATCTCTATGTACTTCACGTAAACCATGTTTCTCTCTTGATATGATTTGTTTGATCCCAACTTTAACCAACAATTACTCTTAGGGTTACATTTGGATCGAGGTCTCGATAAAGTGGGTTTAATTATCCTAACATAAATATGCAACCCTAGAGAAGTAACCCTAAGTGGGTTTATGTATCCTAACATAATCTGCAGCCCAACAGTTAAATTTCCCAATTTGAATTAGAAGGTCCCTCTAATCTCCTCGCCATATATCTTGTACCTTAACAAAGGTCATGAACGAAGTACATTGTGTGCATACCAAGTACATCCAGTTGTCAAGATAATGCAGCAGAATCTTACGACTTACAATGCAGCCAAAAATTCCCAGCCAAATCCTCAGTCTTCTTCGTTGCTTCGTTGACTTTCTTCCCAAATTTGTCAAGCACATCGCGCACAGTGCCCATCGTATCTATACATCACATTAAAAAAAATAATCGATGAATAAAAGAAGTATACCTTCCTCGAACAAGATCGAGCATCTGATCCACCAAAAAGAACGATCTAAATGATCTCAAAATACAGAAGACGCAGAAGATACTCTTGGGGGACGAGGACGGCGCATTGGCGGAAGGGCTGATGTAGGGGTTGGACTCGGGCGGCACTGTGGTGGCGTCGAGGTGGCCGACAGGGAGCGGCGGAGGCGGCGCTACGTCTTCGGGAGTGAGCTTCGGGTAGGGGGCGTACTCGGCGGAATGCTCGCCCTTCTCCATTGCCGATCGTTTCGCTTCGCGAGATCTGCTTCTTCAAAGCGCGTTGTTCTGTGACTGATATATAAATATAAATAAAAATATATATATAACACTATTATTATTATTATTAGAAGCTTTTTCATGCTCATGAGCCAGGTCATGTCACGTGCAGGGCACGATCATTTTCCTTATCAATTATTCCAGTGCATGAAATATATTAAAACAAGAAAACAAATTCATAAAAATAAAATAAAACTCCAATTCGGTACCGATTGATGTATTGATAAAAATATTTATATTTATAACAACAAAATAATAAAATATAATTCGTGGCATTTATATTCAAACAAATATAATAACATATAAATACTTTTGTGAGATGCTGACCTTGCCCACATCATTCACCACCATCTTCTTGGTATTATAGCAGCAAAGTTTGTCCCCCCCCCCCCCCCCCTTTCTCTCTCTTCATATTATGTTCAAGAAAACCTCTGATACACTAAAACAACGAGTTCAGGTCATTGGGCTTATAGTAATGACTTTATTTATATGTTTAGTATTCGCTAAAGATCTTCTGATATGTAGCCATATTACAGGACGTCCTCTACCTGTCTTCACCATTTTGGTGATCAAATTATAATTAAAGCAGAAGGATTAAGGACAGCAGCACCATGCTGCCATGGGAGCCTCTTGAGGACCAGGATAAGCTACCACAGGCAACGTCAAGCCTGTGGCAGATGAAGGAGAGAAGGAAGGAGTAGTAATCACAAAGCTCCACGAGCAGAGGCCCACATCAATGCATGGCACTCCTCACTGAACCTGAAGACTTCAGCCTGGCTCCCGAATTGGGAACAGAGCTCACAGAGTGGTCCACAGTCCTCCCCAAACACCCTTCTTTAACAAAGCTAATCATGAAGTCAACTAGCATCAAAGTCATCGTGGAATGCAACAGTAGAGTCAAGCAGCAATCTCCTCCAGTTTCTAAACCCTCCCTTAAAGCTACTACTACTACTACAGCACAAAGCTGGATGAAAAGATGGAACATGGAAGAGGAAGAGCGATCAACACCCACCCAACGACCGCGCATGCACAGGCGCGCTCCCACTCTATCGAATCCATGGCACACGCGCGATCTCCATGCCCGGCATCATTCGCTTTTGGTCAAAAGGAAGGGGTGGGGGGGGGGCCTCTCTCGGTCTCCCTTTGCATCGATTAGGAATCCTCCATGGCTAGGACGTAATTATGCTTTATTGGACCATGATATCTTCCTCACTCACCCACCGTCAAAGCAATGACACTGAGAGTTCTCACGCTCCACCAAAGCTGTGGTCTTCCGGTACTGATTCACACCTTCAATTATTGGATCCGTGTGGAGAGAACTCATTGCCTTCTCCCTTTTCCTTCTTTCTTCATTGACCTAGAGAACTGGTAACACTACTACTACTGCGGTTAATACCACCTTGCAATACTAATATTTATACGTAGGAGAAGATAATGGGGATGCTACCGGAGTTCCAACAGTGGCGTAGCACCTAAAGCCTTGGCTTTCAGCTTGAGAGATTTCAGATAGCAGATGGCCTCGTCGAGGACGGTGGCCGCATCCTTTCCCTTCCCGCCTGGGATGATCCTCCTGAGAACCCTGACCGTCTCTAGTATCTTCTCCCTCTTAATCCGCTTGCGGTCCTGGTCCTCTCCCCTCACACAGCTCGATTCACCATCGGTGTTGGTATTTCTGTTCCTGAATTCCAAACCAAGGTCATGATGGTGGGAGCTTGCTGTGTCTGCAAGCAAAGCATCAGGCTCATCCACATCAATTCTCTTCCTCTTGACAGGGAGGACAGAGCTAGCTACCTCCGATGAGCTCCCTGCTGTTGGCTCGATCGGGGAATGCCCTGTGCTGGCCTCCTCTTCCCCGTAATCTTCATCATCGGAGTCTGAGTACAAAAGTGCATTGATTTCATCGGTATCTTCATGCATCTCCTCTCCTCCGTGTCCAACGGAAACCACTTCGTTGCTCCCCTGAAGGTCCAGGCTTTGATTTGTAGGATTAAGAGTCAGATATGGGTTCCATGATGAGCTGAAAATTAAGCTTGTTTGATCCCATGACTGACTGAAACCCATAAATCTCTTGTGAGATCCAGCAAACTCCGGTGTGCCAAAGGTGGGGATTGCAGGAGGATTCAAAGTTGGCATGGTCTCAGCAGATATGCGCGCTGGAATCCGAGGGAACGGTGCGGCAGCGTTACCAGAGGAGGAGCAGCCAAAGGGGTTGATGTAGTTAGGGAACGCCCTGAATGGCGCATTCTGTCGGCTGATATCCGGCTTCTGGAGATCAGCGGCAGAGTTCAAGCTACTAAACCGCCATGTTGATTGAGGCATATTGACCCAAGGATCAGGGTATTTCTTCATCAGTGACACCCCCACAAAGCAAGCACCTGCAACACCAGCTAAGAGCCATCAGTTCAATCCACAGATTGATCAGATAAGCATCGATCTTTACAGGGCTCCAGAGGATTTACCGGTGGCAATCAGCAAAGATCAAATGTTATTTCCACAAGATTATCTACTAGCAACTGCAATAATCACAGCCTTATTCAGCAAAGCAAACAGAAGCTAATCTACGTGACCGGCTTGAGGAGGTGGCGGAAGTACTCGGCCTGCGAGGAATCAAAGTTCATGATTATTTAGAAGCCACTGAAGTTTAGTCTGTAGCAATCGAAGATAATGCTTCTTTACCTGGCAATCCTGTAATGGCTGGAAGCAAGCTATGATCCTAACGATTATGGTGGAGCTACCAGCAATCCCACTCTCATGTTTCAATGCTCGGAATCTCGTCTGAGCCGCAGCTTGGCACACCATTACTTCTCTTTCTTGCGCTTAAGATCGAACCAGTCCACCAGAAACCCAAAAGCGATGCAGAGAAAAAGGACAGGAATAACAGAACCAGATGAATCTACGGAACGAAGAAGAGCAAATCCCGGTAGAATTGAGGAAGAAAGCAACAAGGACTCGGAGGAGAAACACAAGAGTGCTTTGAGACCAGAAACAGAGATAAAGAGCGAGCCAGAGGAGAGGCAAGTCGAGCTACAGTATGACCCGACAGTACAAGTTCAAGGAGACGCCTTTCCGAAGAACATCGACTGAGAGACACAGCCACCGCATACTGCTTCCGCTCTTTGACCAGGACAGCTTCGATCGTCGCCTCCTTTGGTCGCTTTAGATCGCTGAAACACCCAAATCCAGCTCGGTAAATAAGATATATTGCCCCCCCAAAGAATGCCGAGAACTCGAACCACTTGAAACACAATAGAAGGAAGATAAAAAGATCGCTCTTTTGACATCAAAAGCATGGGATACAGAAGATCAAAGCACTTCGAAAGATAGAAAGAAATGATTTTGGAACCACTCGACTAAGCGCTCCATCAAACAAACGGATGAACCAAACACTGGGGGCAGAAAAGCTACAAGGTCAACCAACTCCGCCGAAAAAAGCCAAGGATCTACCGCAATCAGCAGAAAAAATCGATTTTTATCATAGAAATAACAATATAACATGATGCAGAGTACCAAGATGCCATCAGAAATTACTGGAGAGGAACCAAATTATGAACTCGGAAGAACGAAGCTTCAAAATTTTACCAGCCCGCTCCCAAAGAAAACGAAAAAGAGTCGCGATTTCTCGGAGGAGACCTGAAATTTCCTCGCTCTAAGCAACGTGGAGCACCAAGAAAAAGCCAATTCTGCTCGATGATCGGTGGACGAGCTCGGCCAGGGGAGAGGATAAAGAACAGGGAAGGCAGCAGTAAACCGGTGTTGGCAGGCGTGGATATGGCGACAGAATATATCGCCCTCATGTGACTATAATACCCCTACAACTTCTCCGAATCTACTAACTAACTAGCAGCGGTTAACCGTAAATGAAGCCAATCAAGCTGCCCTTGATGGTCAAAATATTTCTATGATGGAGGTGCCGAGAAATAACCCTTTCGCTATAATTACTTCGATGCCACACTACGTTTCTGTGTGAGTCCACTACATATGTTGTATTCATGCGTAAATTCCCGTCAAAGGATCCTTTTATACGATTACTTCAATGCCACGCTATGTTGCTATGTGAGTCCAATACATGTTATATTGATGCATAAATTCCCTTCAAAGGATCCTTTTATACACAATTATTGGAGCTTTAATAATCTTCCATCACTTATCACTCGTCCGAAGCCAACTCAAAACAGACAACCAAACCTAAATATGGTGTTTAGAACTCCTAAGAGCATCAATAATTGCCTCCAAGATTCCATCATCGAGCATAGTCAAGCATGGTGGTGGGTGTGGCCATTGACATGGATGGAGAGTGTCTTCTCATTCTCCTCCTCCCCCCTCCCCCCTCCCCCTCCAATGCACATCACTTTCTCATGGTGGCTTCTGACTCCATGACTGACAACCTTTCTCTCATCTTGGTGTCTTGTAGTGGACTGTGGTTGGATGCTTTCCTTGCGTTTGCAAGACCACTCAATGTGAAGCCCTCTCTTTCCTTCGCACTTGCTGATATCCCCACCGGACTCAACTATTTACCTTTTGTGCTTGTGTTTTTTTCTATTTAAGATTATCATTCCATCTTTTTTTATATTAAAGTATTGTCAATTCGTTACAATGTTTATTTTCTCTTTTTTTGACTATATTCAACCCAAGACATTTCCTACTTCTCCCAATAACTCTCTATGATATTTGACTGTTGATAAAGGCAAATGAGGACGTCTGCCCCTACAAAATATTGTATACTAAGCAGTGGTGATATATTGCATGACGCATATGATAGAAGAGGATATGGAGCATTAGTTTAAGTAGGCATGCCATGGAACCTAACCTACCAAATACTATGGCTTTTATGAGATTGATTGCATGGCTCCTTGCTTATGGTTGGAGGGAATAAAGACAAATGTTGGATAGAAGGAGCCCCTCCATTCAAAGTCTACTTAATATGAAGTTCTTTTATGGGCATTATTGTTAGTTCTTTAATCAAATCATTTGGTGTATCTCATCAATTGTTTTAATTATTTGAATGATTGTTTGTGTGTGTTTGGTCCTATGTGCCTCCTCTTATAATGTCACAAAATTTATGGAGCTTATAATGTCTTTAATGTTATTTCGGATGCTCGATCATTTATAGTATTACTATACCTCATCTATTTATCACAGATTAATTAATCGTTAGTATGAATTTAATTTATGATGTGTTTGAAAGTCTTTAGTCAAATAAGCATTTCACATAGAATGATAATGATTAGTGATAATGTACTTATTTAGCTCTTTTAGAGGAAGAAGGCTTCGATGCTTCGTATAATTAAATATATATAATTAATTTGATTTATGTCTCAATTAAAAATAAAAAAAATATATTACATTTTTTAATAATGTAAATGCGGCTAAAGCGAGACAAATGTCTCATCTAAAAATTTAAGTTTGTAAATAATATTATTATGATAAAAAAAATTGAGATGATATCATATATATATATATAATATTCAACTAACATAAATTTCACATATTGAGTTGAGATATGTATCATCCACGTGCGAACGAAAGTGTGAGGAATATGAAATTATAGATCATGTATCATTTAAAACCCTAACCTAAGCTCTTAGATGGAATGATGTTGATGACAATTATTTTGAATATTATTTTGCCTTTATTACTTTGAAGATTAAATTACCAGATACTGTTTCCGACAACTCTTCGTCTCTCGGTTCGGGCGTCGCGATGGACGGAATGGGCCACAGCCAGCGCACCTCCACGCCGCAGTTTGACTCAGAGGCTGCGTTGCGTGGGGCCATCAAAACGCTTTGGGCGAAACCACGGGAGGAAGACGAGAGAGCGGCAGCTCGCGGAAAGAGACGACATACGTGGAGCGCCTGCTCGTCCTCGTAACACACCGAGACACGCAATCCACGGAGATCACACGAAAGAAGACGAAGGATGAATAGACACACGAAAGCAATACAGTGATGGATGGGTTGACGAGGTCGAGGCGCGAACGTACCGCGAATCCGAAACGGGACAGAATCGTACGGTCCAGATGTGCTGCAGGGGGTGATGGGGACGGCACAGAGACGTTGGATCCGATCTCTTCGTCACGTGTCGTGCTTATGGGCCGGGCTTGGCAAAATAAAAGCACTCTTTTGGACCCATAATCAACCCAATTAATGAAATGGACCGTTGCATAGAGAGAGAGAGAGAGAGAGAGAGAGATCAAACAATACGACTCTGTGCTTGACGTGATCTCTACGATGTATGAGACGTAATGCACAGCAGACACATCAATTCTGCAAACTGCTCACAGCCACACGGCGCAGGCTGTCGAGGCAATAACTCTCACGTCCTTCCCACCAACTCCTGTGCCTTCTTCCCCCACCCAAGCCAACGCGACTGTAAGCGAACCAGCAGTGCTGCTCGTCCTCCTCCAACCTCACCATGGCCCCTCTCCTCTACCATCAAGAACAAACAAGAGCTGTGGGGTGATTGGTGCTTCCGAGATACCTTTGGCAGTGTCCCAGGCCAATAATCGTTTTGGACATTGAAGATGCTCGTTTGTGTTTGATCCTGGTAGCAATGCATTAGTTGTTGATGCGCGTGACTCTCAGTATATGATGGTCCACCCAGGAAGATGGGAGACGGGCCACCTAATATCATACTCTCTCTCTCTCTCTCTCTCTCTCTCTCTCTCTATCTATCTATCTATCTATCTATATATATATATATATATATATATATATATATATACACAGATATATATGATGCACACTCGGTTTAATCTTCAAAGGCTTTTGTTATAATGATGTTTGGGTGTTGGACTTTGTGAAGAGTGAAAAGATTGTATAAACTAGCCATTTATTTCGATCCTTTAATGATATGGTGGTATAGCAGTGCAGTGCAGTGCAGAAGAGATGAGAAAGAAAGATCCCTTACAGAGTCAGCTGCGTGTTACAGTTCAAAGGCTCTCTAATCAATGCTTCTGTATCTTATCTCTTATGATTCTGCGCTGACACTCTTTCCTTTTATCTATTAAATTTTAGAGGTGATAAGAACTCCGCAGACTTCCATCTGCTCTCTCTTTCATGTTTTGGTTTTTGTTTTTGTGAAAACAAAAACATTTTGAAAGATTCAGTCACCCACCCTATCGACATCAAATCATTCCTAGTAACTTTTGTTTTCGTTTCCTTGGTTTTGCATTCCCCTCGGCAACAGTGAGCCAGTAGCTGGGCAGTGGGGACAAAGGTAGTGATGAAGCTCTATCCCCCCCCCCCCCCCACCAACATGACAGTTCCCCATGGGATTGCACACAAGTTCCCTTTTCCCAGTTATCAAGAAAGTAATTTCTCTTTGGTCCCTTTCATGGACTTGCAAGGAGCCAAATTCTCGATTTCATGGCTCACAAGGGAGGCCTGTCACAGACAGCATCGGCTAACATCGGCACACACGCCATAGTATGTGACCTGCAGGCAAAGAGCTCTGCAAATGGAATGGGGCCATTCATCGTCAGAGCTTCTCGTTTCAAACTTGCTCGGATCATGACCTGACCTCAACTTCGCCATTGAGAGAGCCACAGGATCCTCGCGAGCATTGCTTTCACATGCAGGGAACTGAAGGCATTTACAGTACTGCACGTAAAGTGCAGTGCCATTATGGTACTTAGTGTTTTTAACTGGTGCTAAAAGCTCTCGGGCACACAAGATTGGGTGTGAGCAAGTACTTAATCCTTGTCTGCATGTGATGCAGGTGAAACAAAAGCGAAGGAATGGCAAGCCATGAGGGGAATAATTCCATGGTCATATTTGGACTGGAACCTGAAACTTCCAAGAGGTCCCCCATCCCTCTCCCACCACTCCTCTCTGTGAATATTTATTCTCCGCCTGTATGCTGCCATCCCAAGATCTGTACTGAACAGTGAGCTCTGCCTTCATGTCACAGGGGACAGCAAATCCAAGAATCTCAGCAGACACATAGTCAAACAGTGCAAGGACATCACCAAAATACATGTACAGGAGGAAGAAATCTGATGCATGCCATGACACAGATTTTATTGAAACAAAGCAACAGTTTTAAGAAGAAAAGCAGAGCTAGATGACCATATTTCCCTCAATTCTTGTAGCAATCTCTGTCTCTCCCACAAAAATAAGACTTCCAGCCCTGATCTATCTCACTATCTTACTGTAAGAATGTTGATTTGGTCAGGTGCATTCATGGGAAAGCATGAGCTTAGCATTCTCAACTCATTTATTTCCCTTTTCCTCATCTACTGATCCTGGCCACGACGACAAGGAGGTTCACTGACAAATTAAATCGACTGGGAAAACCTATCAAAGAGATGAACACCACAGACGATGCCTTCTTCTCTCATGAAGTTGATGCTCTGTTTGGTTTCCTCCTCTTGGCAGCTGGAGAGGAATGGTCGCAGTTTGCATGTGACCCAACTGCGGTGTCATCGCTCTTATAGCTCAGACATGCAGCATCCAGCACCCCGATCGGGCTCTTTGGCACAGCGGAAACTGATGTACTGGCATATGTCCCGTTCTTCATCAAGGCCATCTCTTGAATCACTTCATGACACCTCAAAACTCTCTCCTGAATCCATTGCAGAAAACTGAGGTCTTTTGACGTAAATAGCATTTGCTCAATGAAGCACTGCGTAGCAGATGAACAACCCTTACCTTATTTACATGGATGCAGCAGCAAGCTAAAGCCTTGTCGATCTCCAGAAATTGAATCTCTTTCAAGGCTGATAGTGCTACTGCTGCAGCAATCTCGGAAGGTCTGAACTCCAGGAAATCAACCCCTGCAATTGTTGAATTATAGCCACACTCTCATGTTAGGCTTGCCATCCGATCTAAATGTCCCTCACAGTTGCTCAGAAACATGCGACTCCAGATCACTGACCTCTAACAGTGGCCAAAACGAGGGCGATGGAGCGAGAAATTAATGAGCCATCAGGTGAATTTGCATCATGAAATTTACACAGAAAGTAAACAATGAATGAGAAAGGTGTGACCGCTTGCATCCTCCACTTGAGGGTGCTAAGCACTA
Organism: Musa acuminata AAA Group; assembly: GCF_036884655.1. Lineage (NCBI taxonomy): Eukaryota > Viridiplantae > Streptophyta > Magnoliopsida > Zingiberales > Musaceae > Musa > Musa acuminata. The sequence goes on from NC_088347.1 coordinate 30,279,690, forward strand.
GAAGCTCCATCCTCTGTATGGTCCTGGCTTCAAATACGTATTTTGCCTCTCCTACCTGTTTGTGCGGACACAAATCACTGATCAGCAATAAAAAGTTGCAGTCCAAGATTACCATCTACACAAACAGTTTTGATGTCTTGTTTAACCTGTAAATCTATAGAGAAAGGGGCCTCAGTTTCCTCCACCTTGGCAGCGAGAGATAAGCAGGCCACTGATAACAACTGTGTCATCCAGGCCTTACCTTGCTGGAAATAGAGTCATAGGAGCATGACGCATTGTTACATGAATCACATTAAAGAAGCAAGTACCTCAGTAATTCTTCTTACCGGAAGTTCGTAGGAGGAGAAGAATCGATCCAAGTAATTTGCAGACAGATAGGCAGTCAGAGGTCCAAAGTTGTAATGTTCATGAACCTGTCAATGCAGGAACGAAAACTATGTAATTACAAGGTGGAGAAGCTCTCAGGTAAAAGAGACATGTAGGAAGAAGAAAAAGCATCAAGAGCGTGTAGATATGGGGGAAGAGAAAATGAATCCATTGTCATACTGATAAAAAGGATGGCTTTTGACTGTTCTAGGCACAAATAACATCAGATGCATCACAATGAAAGATAAGAAGTAAGAACTGTAATCGGTTAGATCAATGGTCTCAGGGATCGAATGTCGATCAATCAAATCTGTCAGAGAAACCATCGTACTGAGAAATCCAGAAATTGGAAGATGTAGGAGACTGAAAAAGCATGGAAACAAAGAACAACTCAACCCACCCTCTGAATCCAGTCGATGGCATCATTCCTCACCGCCAGGTCCAGCTGCCCCCTCAGCAGCCTCTCGGCATAGTTTCCCTGAGGGAGGTGCTGCAACTCCCTCTCGACCAGCGAGGCGATGCAATCCTCCGACAGCAAGGCAGAATCCATCAGAAAGCCCCCATAAAAATCGCTCCTTTTGCCAGGGAAATGCCCGAGGACACGCCTTTCGACTTCTCCTTCGGGGTCCTGCACTTGCTCCTCCCTCTCATCGAACCCCAGGACGCTGTTGCTGTCTTCTGGGCAGAGGAGGATGGAGGAACCACACTCATAGCTAACGCCCATGTCAAATAAATCAAAAGCTGCAGAGGCTGACACAGAGTAAGGCCGTTCTTCCTCTTCTACTCCTCAAAATGCTCTTTTTAGAGACAGACGCAGAGACAGAGAACGAAGCCTAAAGGAAGGGACATTTCATGTCACTGGTCTTCGGTGAAGAAGAAGTTGACATTGCGGAGGCAGAGGAAGATGGAGGATGAAAGAAAGTGTCCTAGTTAAGTGCAGTGGAAGAGGAGGGCAGAAGAGGGTGAAGAGACTTATAAAGGAGCAGCCCTGTGCTAGCTTTGTCTAAGTAAATGATGATGCCAATAACATGGGTTGGAAAGAGGAGATTATTGATTGATTTGACATCAATGCATGGTGTCTCAGTCGATAAAAGGCATGATTTAGTAATTCTCCTTCACATATATCATACAATTCTTTTTATGAGGTAACACGAACTCAATGATTGTTAGCGATTTACCACATGACTTGATAATTACAAGGAAGAACTTGAATGGGGCATTATATATATATATATATATATATATATATATATATATATATATATATATATATATATATATATATATATATATATATATTAGAATCTATGTTTATCTTTTTGGTAAACCATATATATTTGTAAATATGCAAAAGAATAATTATCATTCTAAATCTCAGTATGGAATTCATAAATCTTTCAATAAATTTATCCAGAAAATATAATTAGTTATCTTAAACTATATTAATATTAGTTCATTTGAATTGATACCACTAATGTTTACAGGATATTAAGTATAAAAATTTAATTTTAACTAACAATAATAATAAAATACATGCATATGCTGAACTTAAATTTAGAGGATTAAATACCAAAATCACCCACCGAGAGGGATGTATATGTCAATTTGCTCTCTCTCTCTCTCTCTATATATATATATATTAAATTATATATATATATATATATATATATATATATATATATATATATATATATATGATTTATACATACTAAAGAAATATAAGGAGAGGGTGAGAAAAAGATGTCACTCCAAAGCTGTTCGCGAGCCTTGTGGGCGTTCTCCTCCTCCACGACTCCCACTCGCCGCACCCCGTCGGCGGCACCGAAGCTTCTTCGACGCCGAGCTCCTCTCTTTGGGGCTCTCTCTTCTTTGTGCCTCGGCAGTATTTACGCCATCGCTTGCAGGTCCGCAGCCCGCTTCCGTTTCGTCGCGCAAAACCCTAATTGCCCGATCTGGGATCCGATACCTGGAGAATGGTCCTTTGTTTTTCCCATTCCTGTTTCTTGTCAACCCATCTTCGATTTTGGATTGGTAGGTTTTGTTGAAGTATCTGCTTATAATGTGGTAACAAGGGGATCATGATGCCTGGATTCTGGTAGTCTAAAGGTACGTTAGAATCTAGATGATATGTGTGGTACTGTCACATGATGATCTGCGAGATCATTCTTGCTGTCGGAACTTTGACGATTATGTATTCTTTTACATCATATGATATTGATTCTTGAGAATAAGCTCATTGATGTTCTTTGTAGTGTTTCAAGAAACAAATTATAGTTGTTCGGTGTTGTCGTCTCCAATTGAAACCTGTATGTTTCACCTGTTTGAGTGAATGCTATTATTGAGGCACTTTGTCCTCCATGATTTGTCCGAAAAGGAATATATTAATTTCTTGATGAATTCTATTTAACTGAGATATCTATGTTTTACCTGTTTGAGTGAATGCTAGAAGGAGTCGCTGACATCCAGAATTGTCCAAAATGCTAGAATGATTCTTGCAACTCAGTGCAGGCTTCTAGTTGACGTTGGTATCTTGTTCAGGCTTGATGGGAGTCATGGGGCATATTTTGTTTCCTCGGCAGGCGAGGCCTTCCGTTCTTGCATCTTGTACAGGCTTGCCAGGTCCATTTTTTGGTTGGGAAAATCCTGTCCCTTTTATCAGTACTAGCTATGAGCACTAGCTGTGAGCTGGGACTTGGTTCTATCATCTACGTGAGATGAGGACATGTTTATTAGAATTTTTCCAGCATACGGGATCACAATGTAGGTTTCAGTCTGGTACCCAAGTAAGACATTCTCTTTGGTTGTTAATAACATAAGGTTGCAACCTTGTCTTTTTTTTTTTGTTCATGTGTCTTCCCATGAACAGGTCATTTAACCAGTAGGAGCATTCTGTTATGGATTCAGATATTCTGTCATATTTCTTTTCATTTCCTTTGACACTGTTTCCTTCTGCTGCTCATGTATGGCGTTGGCAAATCTGCAGGTCAAAGTTTGTTAACCAACCATCCACCAGAGGTCTTCACTCTACTGGAATGGAGGGTGCTTTAACGACTGTTCCATCCATTGTTGTTTATGTTACTGTTCCAAACAAAGAAGCAGGTTCTTTTTTATCTTTTAGAGCTTGCTTTACTTCTCATTCCTAATTTGCTAAAGCAGCCTTTTAGCAAATGTATATAATATTACAAGTTACATTTTTTGTTTGGAGGTTTTCTTGATGCATGCAGTTAGGGCTACATTGTTTACTTTTTGGTGCCTTTTATTCATTATTAAAAAAATTCCAGACTATCAGAGAAATGCCTCCTCGCTTATTGACTTGAACGAACGACGTTTAGAGTGAACCTAAGGCATTCACTGAATAAGGTGGATACTTCTTATCCTAGTTGGATGAAATGAAAGATATTGTTGATGAATAGATGTCTTAATCATAAACATCATAGAAATAGATGGCGAGTTACTGATCCGAATGATCAGGTCGTGTAGGACCAAGGTCCAAATCTCTCAGTTTATTTAGGATGCCTCAGCTGCATACGTCACAACACTTGGAATTGACACCTCGTAATGATAAATGACATGGCTCCCCATGACCTTATCTTGGATTATTAATACTTCTATCATTCCATCCCCATAGGGACAGAGAACCCTTCTCTTTCTTGGTTGTGCTACCGGGGATTCCAAGAAAGTCAGAATAAGAGAGCATTCATCTTGGGGTAGAAGCATCACCAAAAGTGAACCAACCCCTTGGACTGCTATGAAAAATGCAATTTTGAAGTAGCCCAATCTAATCCAAAATTTTTACCTACTTGGGCATGTCTAGCATATTTTCACAATCACAAAATCACTATAACTAACTTGCAGAAGTAGGATCAATCCTTGTTCATACATGGGTTTCTTTTTTATGAAATGAACTACTTCAAATAGGTTCATTGCTTGGCCCAGAATACAGTTAATCCGACATGAGCTACATGAGCTCCGAGTATTTTGGATTCACTAGAAGATGATTATAAGATAAATATTGTTTTCTAGCTGCATCTTATGAACCCACTATAACATGATTATGATTTATGACATAAGTGTTCCTTGGTTGCTGCATCTAAACTGTTTGTTTGGCAAATGATGAGTCCTGAACAACCTTTCCAGTTATAGCTATCTCATGAAATTTCGTCTACTTACCCAAATCCTTCATGATGGACTTTACATTCATCCTCCATGATTTATCAGTGCCCTGTGTTTTGTTCATGCAAAAGCTTAATCACATTAAGAGATCATCTCTCAGACCTGCAGAATATATGCTACTTGTGCCATCATTATATCCCTTTCAATCAGTATTTTGTTTGGTATAGTCATTCCTCATTCATTAGCTGCATTGTTCATTAGCTTGTGACTATTTGTGGAAACTGTTGTTATTTAATTTTTTAGATGTTACTAGTGCATTTTGGAGTGGAGAACTCATGACAAGATGGAGATATGATATTTCAAATTCTAAACCATGATGTTGAGTACACCATTAATGTCATAAGGCACTTGGGCATTTGCCTAGGCACCCAAGCAAGGCGAGGCTCGAGCGCCTCAATTTGAGTTCGGGTGGCTGTCAGCCAAGGTGCACGCTTGAGCCCAAGCATCAGGACGCTCAAGAGTGTGCTTGAACCAAGTGAAAATTGGTTAGGAGATTGGGTTGGCTTTCATCTGGTTCAATTAAGCCATATAGCATTTCATCTGGATTGATCTAGATGAGCCTCTCCCACCCAAACCCCCCTCGTCGCATGAAACCATTCTTTCTTCTCACTTGGCGAACGTAGTATCTTCCTCCTACGACGTGTGCAAAGGCGGCCCTCCAACGATCGGCAATGACTTCTTCCTCTCATTGTAACTATATCTCCTTCTTACCCCTCATCACCCCCCCCACCCCCACCCCCACCCCCTGCATCGAGCTTTCCTGCCCACCTCCCAAATAGCTCCCCTCTTGTTTTCGTTACCCTCTCCTCCGTCGTCGACCACTCCTGTTGAGCTTCCTCAGAACCCAACAACCCCCCTTCCCCTCCTCCTCCTCGATATCTCCCCTCCCGGTTGGCAGCACCCACCTCGCCGAACCCTTTAGCCCCCTCTCTCTCCTCTTCCTCTTTCCAAATTTAATTAAGTAATTGAATTTTAATTATCTGAGGATTTTAGTCATGGTAATTGTGTTAAAATGTTATGATAACTGGCTTAAATATTAAACTCTTAACAAACATTGCTAATTCCTTCCATGAATCTTTCGTAAGTAATCATCGCATTTATCATCTATGATTAGTAATATTTGATCGTTAGATTATTGAGGATCATGGCTGCAATGGAAATAAAGTTGATGACATGGATATGTGATAAAAAAGAAAGAGGCGAGTTTGGAAGAAGCTTTGAGATGTTATAGAAAAGAGTATTATTATTTTCCAATTGTGAAGGTTTTGTTGCCATTTTTAAATCATGTTTGGAAATGAAGAAAGAGAGGGTGAGAAAAGAAGTATGCTTTCTTCAGAAAATCATATTGATTTGTTGTTGTATTCAATCTATACTTCTTTTTGTAAGCAAACAACATTTTGATAGACATTCAACTGCATGGGTGGATGCCGAATCAAAGAGAAATCTACATTTAAATGTGTACATGTCAGACTCCAATGTGCCAATTGTCTTAACTTCGGCTTGCAAAGTGAAGGGGTCATTGGGAATGTTCCCAGTCGGGACCTCCAATGCTCAAGCCATTGTCCGAAGTGGATTAAGTCTTGAGAATTTTTGTGGAAAATTGAAGAGCTTAGGGGAAAATGAAAATAAATAACCTGTCTTTTCATGAAAGAGGTATCCTTTTATAGTGTGGCCCCAAGATGGCCATACTACAAGACTACAGGTATAGGTTATCGATATTGTTGAATTGGCAAAGTTGACCTGCTACAATGATGGTGGCAGTGGTGGTTGGAGTGGTGATGTAGGGTATGTCTTTGGCACAAGGCATGGCCGTGCCGCTGAGGACATCACTGCCACCTTAATGGCAAGACTGGTGGCAGTTACGGGTTGCAGACTGGGTGATGCGGGCTTAATCGATGTATGCTGCTAATGTGGCAATGGACAGCTGGCACACAACAGTCATCGATCGGAGGGGACCCATGGCATACCCTAACCACTAAATGAATCACTAAATTTGTCAATTGCAACAGTTTTCACGTAATAACACAATTTCCTCATTTGTCATGCATACATGTATTGACAAGAGGGTGAAATTTCCTCTTTACACCAGTAAATGGTTAGGTCTTGTGCAAAAAGCTGATGCCACCTTCATATGTAAGTTGAGTGGACACTAATTGGCAACTATGTTGCATCTTATTTACTGATATGTATATACATGTGTGTGTATGCTTGTTTTAGACGATCATGTAATCAACGGGATTCCAAATGCATCTCCATGCTTTTGGACTTCTCCGAATTGTGCTTTTTTTTACTTGTATTCTAAATAACCTTCCCATTCTATGTTTATGATACTCCTTTCTGACTCTGTTCCTTGTGGATTTTGCTTGTTTAAGCACAGGCATGAAGCTTGCAGAAAGCATCATCAAGGAAAAACTTGCTGCATGCGTCAATCGAGTGCCAGGCATGTACATCACCTAATATTTTGTTGCAACATGTGACAATCCTGCTTGAAAATTTGTTTGTAGCAAGTTTTATGCTCTCAGCTTGTTTTGTTAATGGTTTTTAGTTTTGGTGAATATGGCCGATTTTCAGGTCAATTGGGTGCCACTACAGGATCTTATTTGACTGTAGCGACTTGTGACTGTCACTTGGAAGATTATTAGCATTTTGCTTGAACTTCTTAGGGATAACTTTCACACATTATAATATTACTATATTAGAAATCTTTTTTCTTACATAGAATTCATAATATTTTTTAAGGATAACTTCTGTTTGTTTGTTTGTTGAGATTGCACATCACAGACATAACACTATTAGGCTGGATTCGCTTGGGACCCAAAGCCAAAAGCTAATCCAGTAAGCTTGTTGATTCAAAATGAGAAACCATATCTGACCTTGCGGGTTAGATTCAGGTTGGGGACCAAATCTATATACATTAGTGGGTATACTTACAGGATTTGACCTTGTGTGTTACTATAATTTGTGTTCAATCAATATACTGATCTCCTACATTTTTAATTTTGAAAATATATTAGAATCCATAGACACTGATTTGATTTCTCTTGGTTTAACTTGTGATGTTGCCTTCCAAGGAGCTAAATGGCAGGAAAAGGGTCCATGTAGCTAATCTCTAGTTGGGACATAAGGACTTGTTGTTATCTTTAAAAAGACAAAGATTCATATATGTCCTTATAATATTTCATTTAGGACTACTCAGCAGATTAAATAGTACGGAGACTAGCCATTTCAAGTTTGTCTTCCAAAACCATGTAATTTTCTGAATCTAATGTTAGTCTTGATCTTTAATTTGAATAGTCTGTTTCATCTTGGATTTGGTCTTTAATCTGGACAGTCCATAATTTGAATTGTTTTTCTATTTATTAAATTGACTTACGATTTTGTTATTGTTGGTTGTAGTGATGATTGCAAAAAGTTCAACTAAAAATATATTTGGTCCATAAGGAAGAAGAATTTCGTGTCAGTTGCTGATAGCACTTGTGTGGATAGAAAGAAAAGGGATTTATGTTTAGGGTTGCAAATAAGTTAAGCTGTTCTAGCATATCGATTATTCTTTGAAAGATGAATTGCTTCATATTTTTGTTCCTCAACAGCTTTTGCATTATTATTATTATTATTATTATTTCATAAATGGTACTTGGTGATTGAAACACCTTTGCTTATTTACTGCTGAAATGTGTGTGAGCATGCATGGTTGCAGGTATCGAGTCAGTTTATTGGTGGGATGGCAAGGTAGAAGTTGAATTTAATATTGGTTTTGTTTCTCCTCAAAAGTACAAACATACCTTTGATGTCTCTATTCAAAATGTCAGGTGGAGACGGATGCTGAGGAGCTACTCATAATCAAGACTCGGGAGTCCCTTCTCGATGCCTTGACCCAACATGTGAAATCCAATCACGAGTACGAGTAAGTAGTAGTAGTGCCTACGATGCTGAGGAGCTACCTGAGATTGTTGGTTGACTGACAATTACCATTATATCACTGCAGCGTTCCTGAGGTCATTGCCCTGCCCATCACTGGTGGCAACGAAAAGTACCTCGAGTGGATCAAGGACAGTACCAGAGACGACTAGTGTGTATATTTTCCCTGCCTGCGGATGAACCATAACGGATTTGCGTGCTACATCTGCACTCGTATTATGTTAATTTCCCAACAGTTGTATATATATATATATATATATATATATATATATATATATATATATATATATATATATATATATATATATATATATCCTTAAGATGATGAAATCCAAACACGTTTGTCCCTACAATTTCTGCTAATGTGAGCCTGACATCACATGATCCAATCAGGCTGTTATGAGAAGGAAAACAAAACTCGCCTTGACCTTGTGTAGTAAAACCATAACAGCTAATACGATCACAGGAGGAAGAGCCACATGTTGAGGAGGCTTTCATTTGGATAGTTCCATTAAACTTGAGTCTTCGAGGTACAACTTAGAACCCCATGGACATTGCAGGAACTGTGGTGCTACTTGTGGCGATACATGCGGGAGCAAGGTGCAACAACCCGCTCAGCCGACGACGTTAAGAAAAGTGCCGAGGATGACGGTGACGAAGGACACAGCTAACGGCGCAATCATGAGAGGCTTCATGACTCTGCCCGCCGGTGGCGCGGCGAACCCCGCGTAGCACGCAATGAAGTAGATCACCAGGGCCATGTCGGCGGCGAAGGTGAAGAAGACGGCCAAGGCGTGGAGTCGGTAGGCCAGAAGATAGTGATGGTGGGACGACGCCGACGTAGCAGAGGGTCCCAAGATCTTGATGGCGCCGGAGAGGCCGAGCTGGAGCAGCAGCGGCACGGCCGTCGCGAGGAAGCTGGTCGTTGGCGGCGTCGCTGGTGGATCGGGCTGGGATGCGGTAGCTCCTTCTGCGACTACTTCTTGCAAGCTAATGACATGTGACGACGCCATTGCTGAGAAACTGCGCATCGGTGGGCGTTGTTATATATCGGGGATGGAGGTCGCAGGGTCCCCGTCATGGCGTTACGGGGAGCAGTCGCTGAGTGGGACCTGAGCTGTCACCCACGGGCGAGGATGAGAAATTGCCGAGGTTGAGGAAGAGCGGATCCACCTGCACCCAGGTTAAGGTTGGTGGCAGCAGAAAGCACTTCGATGTTTTCACATTGGGAAGAGAGGTTGATTTCGCTGCTATGTGGGAGCAACTCATCCCACGTGGGTGCATCTGGCATTAGATTCATTGGTTTCAAACCATATGTCAAACTTGGGTAATAACAAAAGGGACCGAGGTGGCCGCCGACGTGCTGGAGATGGGGTGTCGCTGAGGTGGCCTCACGGGTGCCGTCGAAACTTGAGGGGCTGCTGCATCATCAACTCAAGCAAAAACGTAGTCTAAATTGCAATGGAATATTATGTAATATTTATGTGGGCAATTTATAGAGTGCAGAAACAGGTTATTAAGCTAACCATAGGCAAACACACACACACACACACACAAATGTACAGAGAATGTGCAAGCTAGTCAGCAAGAAATGACAAATCAAATATAGATTCGGTTAAAAATAAAGAACGAAAAAACCTAATGCAAGTGAAGAATTGAACCAATTGTTAGAACCCATACTTGGTTTCCATACCGAGTCGATTGATAAATAGCTTTTAACGCATGAGAAATCAAACCATAAAAAACATGATACAAGCTCAATATACATAGACAAATCATGATAGTTTTCCTCTTTATTTTGTCTCAAAAAATGTAGGTACAAACAATGACTGAATCCAACAAAGACACCTTGATAACAATAAAAAGAAACCAGATATGAGATTCTCACAAACGAGCCACGTAGGAGTTTGATTGTGTGACATATCTCACCCACCGATATGGGTTGTAGGAGGGTGACTTCTTTGCTATGTGTAGATATCTTACCTGCCCAAAGAGAATCATGCCATGAGTAGGAAGGACGTTATTGCTTATTACTTTTAGCTCAAAAGCAAGCAGCATATACCTTGACCAACACTGGCATCATATTACAAGAATATAATCTCAAAAACCAAAGAAATACATCATTGAATAAATTATTATAGACCGAACTAAAATAAAAATCATCCAAGTTTTTTTGTCGATAGGATCCTTATCGGGCAAACCCCATGAGATGTTGGGCAAAATTCCTAGTCAAAGCAAACTCAAGGATTTGAGAGTTTGGTTGGAGGGTAGAAAGTTCTGCTTCACATATTGCAGTTTGTCCAAACTAATGAGTCAATCAAGAATTGTGACGACCAACGCCTATGCTGAAATTTGTAATTTATTTATTTTTGGTTAAAATGCGACCTAGAAAATATTCAAACAAACAATTCCTGAAGCTTGTTACATAAGTAGCATGCCTTATTGGAATGTAATAGCTACTCTGTACTGTTTTGCAGTAAATGAAATACTATAATTTCATGCTAGCATAGCCACTCCAAACCCCGAGTTGATGGAAATCTTGTTCACTGGGCTGCCCTTTTTATTTTCATCCTGAGCTCTATGCTTGGTGTGGCCCTTCATCATGTCTAAATATCTATCAGCAGATCCTTTTCTCATTTGAACTGTATCGCCTTATATTAGTATTTCTACATTTAATCTGTTTTTAAGTACTTCTACTAAAACTTGTTTTATATGTTCTACAAGGTAACTTAGTTGCAACTTAGTGATTCTGAAGAAGTAGAACCTTAGACTATATGTAGGCATAAAGGGATGAACAATTTCAAATAAGCATTGAACTAACACCTCTAGTACATATATAAGATACTACTGTTTCTGATAATCCAGTCATGATCTTCCAGAAAATTCACTTAAAATAGGCTTGCAGGTTGCAGCTTAAGTTAATGTTCGTTTATGAGTAACTGAACATGTCTGCTTTCAGATTATCACCTGCTGAAGAAAAAAGTAATAGCAATCAAACAAGATAATGAAAATCATCATAAGTATGGTAGAACTCAGTAAGGTGGCTGGAGTTGCCACTCAACCCACAAAAACCATCCAAATAATCATCGGCATTTTAGAATAATTCGAGAAAGAGTAATGATATATAAACAAAGCCACTTGATTTGCGCCCCCCTATTTGATCAACGGTGATCCACTGACTGTAATATTTAACATAGGATCAAAGGTAATAATTATTTCTATGCTGAAAAATAAAGCATGACCCACTGTCTGAAACTGTCACCGATGTGAAGTCTGAGGTGGTCAATATATGCAATAACACCTCCACAAGTAAAGAGGTTGTTTTTGGGCATCCAGGTTGCAAAGGAGCAGACCCATCAAAGTGCCAAAAAGAAACGAACATGCTGATAAGGGAGTCTAAGTAAATCATTGCCTCACCTGAAGCTTTGATGCATTGTACATTGGTATTGTGAAGTTCATGTTTATTGGTCCAGCCTCTCTAGCAATGTTTCCTGAGTTTCAATGATTAAAACTTTTACCAAACAAACACAAGATTATAATAAAAAAATACAATCTAAGCAAGTATACATGTCTCTTACCATGTGATTCCTGTGAAAATGTGAGCTTTGCACATAGCGTGTGTTCAGACCCACCCACAATCTGAAGCATTTTTCTTAGTGAGATGAAGATGTGAACAAACAACTTAAAAAACAACAATACAAAATATCCATGCTTGTATGACCAAGATTTAGTGGAAGACATGACACGTTAAAGCTTGGATCATGAGAAGTTTCTATAAGAATGGCATTTTTACTATTGATATGTTGTAAAATTGATATAGTTTGTAAAATAACAGCACAAATAGAATAAAACGAAAAACATAGATGAAAACCCTGCCTTCTTTAGACACCATTCAAGTCTTTTAGCTCCCTCTTTAAAATCAGCTGTCTGTCCAACAGCACCAGACTCCAACTCAAAACTAACCCTGTACATCATTGTTCAAAGATATACTTATCAGCAATGGGGAATCAAATATAGTTTGAAATCATAAGTACTGGTTTATCTCTTTGCCATTAACAACTAACACTTTATAATCAGAACCATCAATCGTCGAACAACACAAATAAAGAAACAAGCATGTATCATGCAGTACTTTGTAACATGTTTGGAAGAAAAATAAAGAACTGAAAGAACATGTGAGTGATATCATAATTGGAGATTGTGTTGCCGATTCACTAGTGAGCTATTATTTGCATCCACCATTTATGAAATACCAAGAAAGATATTCCAACTTTACTGAATAAATTTCATCAAAATGAAAATTTTATCTTTGTGAACTGCTTCCTGACCTTGTACAAATATTAACTATGCACATATTTCCTTCGAGGTAGAAATCTAAAGGTCAGAAACATAAGAAAGAATGACACCTAAATTAGAAGACACAAGATACAAGAAAGATAATATCATCAGCAGTAGCATATTTTGAGAATTGAGATTTAATGAGATGGGTTAATTTATGAAAAAATCAACCACAGTATTACATGGATTAAAGCCAACAGATATCCAGAATATAAAAGTCAAAGCTATGATTATAGTGGGAGTATGCTTTGTCTGGAAGCTTATCTTTCTAGACTAATTATGTCATGAAGGAGGGTTGTTAATACGGGTGTCATGAATAGGTGGAATGAGATTGATATAAAAAGCTTTCATTATAAATGGAAGTGTTGTTTTGCCAGTAACGCCCATTATGAGGATTCATCAGCTTTTAATGGACTTTTCTCTCCTGAAAATCTGACTCTCTAGTTAAAACTACGATCTATGTACTAATGAGCACACACACATTTCTGAAAGTATGCAATCATAATCATCGAAGTGGAAAAAATTGGTCAAAGCAACCTGCTGATAATTCAGAATAATGCACTTATGCTTACTTGTAAGTTAAAGCTAGGAAACATAATGGCGAGTGCTGAAGAAGAGATGTGAAAGAAAGAAAAAAGCACCTTGCTGCATAAGTTGGCACCGGCATTTGTACTATAATTGTGTTAGCAGTTACACTCGCTGCAAAATCAGCACGTATTTTTATAATAGCTTCAGCCTGATAGCATAAAAATATTGCGTTCAGATTGATCTTGGCCATCATGAATAATATTTATGTATAAAAAAATCTTTAACAATAAAGGAAGCATCCTGTAATAATGAGGAGATAAAAAAAAGGATGACCCAACCTTTAATTGTCCTGCTTCTTCAATCAATGCACTAACACGAAAAGGAGGCTTAAATTCCTGAGTCATACGATAGTTCATCGCAGCAAATTCTCCATCTGGAGGTATCTATCACCAAGAGAGGAACATTAAATGATTAAATACCTTGCGGGAAAAAAAAAATAATTCCCTAAAGATGCTGCTTTTGTAAGATATATTCTAATTAATAGCATTCTCTATTAGCATCTTGATATATATGGAAAGCAATATACTCACTAGTGATAAAGTTCGGTCCACATCAAAGCTGTCAAGACGAACCGATTCATGGAAATTACAGTCATCAAGTATTACAGCTCCTCCTGCTGAACTTCTATAGTCTGTAACATAACCAATCTTGCAATGATTAACAACTCAGAAGCTCACTGTATATGATTCAATGACACAGTAGCAAAATTCTCCAAAATTCTAGAGTTTCAGAGATGTTTGAGGAGGCTAAACGAATCACTGGATACTGTTCCAAAGATGTTATCTATTCAACTATCAACAAACATAAAGATCTATCACTAATGACAAAACTCCAAATAAAAACTTCATTACAGATTACAAGCTAGTGATGCCATTTTTTGTGTGTATCCTAGTAATGTCTTTTCCCAACTGTCTAATTCAGCCTCTCTCATACTTATTTTTTAGTCACAATGAAAGCCATATTAATTGAACTTCTATACACTATATCCATTAAAAATCCTATTTGTACATACTTATCCAATTCTTTTTCTGATTTTGACATTTTTTTTCAATTTTCAATTTCAACACTAGTTAGTCTATACATGCATGACATTGCAAGATTGAAAACTACTTAGACACATCAATACTTACAAAGTGGCACACCAGGATCCATCTAAAGCCAATGATATCATTTAATATTAATACAGTTTACATAGGACATCACGTAGAGGTCAGAGATAGCCATCAAAATGGCTCAATACATGCAACCAATGGTTTTAATCACTTGTGTGATGACTAAACTAGCTTATTTTCCAATAAATTAAACAGATATGGAAGCATCTTGTACCTACAAAGTGACAGACACTAAAACTAAACCTATAAAAGTCAATCTAGAGACAAATTTCTGCTAAGCCTAAGATGTCTGTTAAACATGAGATATTACAAAAAAAATACAGACCTGAAGTTTAAGTGAAAACAAAGCAACAATATAATCAGCAGCTAGGAGACTAGGTTTGTTCTCACCATAAACAGAAGAACTGTTCCTACCAATGCTCAAGTCCTCATTAAGAGCCAGACGAATTTCTGGGCTTCCTGTCAAGTAGCTTTTCATTTGAATGGTGCCATCAATCTCTGATGTGAGTATATAACCCTGTTCCATGTTAACATCTGCTGTCAGAATGGTATAACATAAAATGCATAGCTTACATGGAAAGAATCACACATCTTTACCATGATTCTGACATACTCATGTAAACATGGAGTTTCTGCAGGATCCAAATTTGAATAAACAAAGGCTTAATACAAATGAAAAAATCTTCTGACCAACCATGTGCCTGATTAACCCTCTAAAATCAGTGTCTAACCTAATTCCTAGACGAATCTAGGTAAGATACAAACTTGCCTAACAACCTAGAATGTTGATTAGCAGGTCGAACTAGCTACCTCAATAGCTGCAGTTTAAGCTCAAGCAATCAAGGAGCAACTATTCAAGAGTAAGGAAAAGTAACAAGCTTTCCAATATAAAAAATGACCACCTAAAAGAACCATAGAAGCAAACAAGACAACAAAACACCTTCAAAGAATCCAGAACATATACACTTTAAACATTGAGTTCCACAAGGGTCTCTATTGTGGAGACTTTCGCACTGGGCTTGCCCTTTTCTGCATGTTAATTTCCATGCAGCAAGCTAGGAATAAGAATTGGAGTACTTGGCAAAAGTAAAACATAGATACAATCATCCAACAAACTAAAATTAATGAAACTAAAAGAATAATTAACTTTAACATCTTTGGTTCATTCTGACCCAAAACTACAACCAAAGCAGGTCTTGATCAAAACAGCACTACAACAAAGAATGAAAGGGGATTCATTCCACTATTAATTGTGATAGTTTGTCCTGTAACCAGAAATAATTTATTTCCTTTAAAAGATAATATAACCCAGAATACTAAAATTTCCATTAGTATTTATTGTTGCAGACACCAATTTATTGTTGACAAGTGCAGGCTTTGAATTTAAATTCTGTAGACCACAAAAAGAATGAAGAACATGAACATAGTCACGGAAGAATTAGCCAATAATTAATCAAGAACAAAGAGTAAGCTAGGTCAGTAAAATTTTTTAATGGCCATTAGTTTTGTATTTAATTAGGAATATAAATATTGGATGTGCCATTTGGTATGAACTTGTAATTATTGATCCAATGGCCGACTGGTATGCAGACCGAGTAATTTAATCTGTTCCAGTCCCAAACCAAGCTTTCCACACAGTATGCTAACCATACTCTACTCATTGAACAGTAAACTAATTGACATCAAATTATATTGGTCAATAGGCTCCGCCTCAGAATCAAGCTATTGCATAGTAAGATCACTGTACTATCCTTATCAAGCAATAAGCAGTTTTGAAAGAGATCTGAAGCTGAAATTAAATAATTGCCACCCCTCGTGTTGTTATGAACAGTAATTGTACAATTTGACTAATGGTGTTCATTTTAGTTTGCTATAAACCTTTAAGCAGATAGGACATTTCATGTTGTATAAATCAGCAAAATGTAAACATATGTTTAGAAGGGCAGGTTATTGGAGTCCTAGAGTGAATAACGAATTTGATAGAGGACTTATCTAATTTGGCATCCAAAAGCTGGTCTCCAATTAGCTTAGATGAGACAAGATAATATGGATTTATGATACCACATACATTTTGTTGCACAAACATGTCTACATGAGCATGGAGTGATAATCTAAATAAAGCAAATAAATTTTGACACAACTACTCATGTAATCGAACTGACAAAAGACAGATTTACTCACACTAGAGCTGAATGTCACACTTATTTTTTCAATAATGTCAACAAATATTTCCTCCCTCTTTCTGCCACCAGGTTCTGTAACTATAACAGATTTGGTAACAGCTGTACCAGGCATCTTTTTGGTGCCTTGCTGCAAGTATGCAAATAACAGTAATAAAATGAAAGTCTGAAACATAAAACCAAGTAGATGAAAATAAATTGTATACAAGAGGAGAACTAGGAACTTAAGAGATTCTCCAGATGCATGGAATAACTAAAGGATTACTAAATGGTACCATAAACATTGATGCCGGACCAAGAGGAGGCACACGTGTGGAATCAATTACAATTGGTTCATTAAATACATATGACTTCAAAACCTCCGTAGAAGTTGTTTGTGGATAACCAAAGTCCTGAAATAGAATTTCATATGCAACAGATATAGTCAATTGTCAAAATTCATATCCATGACATAGTAAATAACAATTGCACTATAGTAGTCAACCGTGTCCTGCAAAATCATGAAGTAAATAATTAAATATATTAACATTTGAATCTATGTAAGACAATGAACATATACTTACAATAACTTCATCAAGTAATTCATACACGAGCACGAAATTTTTTCGCAACGAGTCTTCGTTAAGAACCCCAAGATAATCTTTTGTGACACGAGCAATTCTTTGCAAGAGCTCTAGAACAAGAGAAGGTGAAACATTAACTCTTGTTGTTGTCACAAAGAACAATCCCGCAATCTTCACGTGGATGTAGTTAACCCCATCCACATTCTATTGTCAGAAAAAGACAAAAGAAACAAGCTGTAAGGCTTAGTGACATATAGATGCATCACTAACATAATTCCTATATGACACCATAAAGAATGAAATATATCAAGAAAGAAAAAAAAATGGATATGACAGAACCTATTAATAATTTCTCTAATGAATAATCGAGAACGGACAACTCCTGAGTTGTTGATTCATTGTGCTAATCCTGACTGTTCCTTTGTGCATTCATAACAATTAGACAAGACATATATGATACTTTACTAGCCTTGCTTACACAAATACCTACAAAGACAGGAGGTGCCTCCTCTTCTTCATCCTCTTTCCAGAACTTCACTTTGCGAAAAAATATCTCAGCACTTCCTTTTGAAACTTCCCCACGATCTGCATCAATTGTTCAAGGTAAATTTAAACTCAACTTCTCAAATGAAAAGGAAAGAAACCAAGCCTACCCACCAAAAGCTCAAGCATAAAACCACATCATAAAGCTCGGAAATATAAAACTTAATCCACTAAGCATCAGAAACATAAATAAGAACTGGACAAGAAAATTTTAGGACCTGCAGGAAAAAGGACATATTGTAATACTTTGCAGATGGCAAATTTTATGATGATCAATGACTTGATTTTACATGTCTTTCTACATTCAACAAAGTACAAATGCTTGGAATGGTATATGTAATTACCATCCATGTCGAGCGTCGCACACACTATCTAGTCGAATTAACCTATCTGACATGTCTCATGAAAATTTTTCGAAGAAATAAGAATCAACATAGAAAAACCTAAAAAAGAAAGAAGACAAGAAAAAGAAAGCAAAATACTAAATCAGAAAAGAAATTGAACATTGATTGTGATCCATGAATCTAATGTTTTCGTAATGATTTTGCAAAACATGCAAATTAAATCATTTGGTGGAACCTTTTGCCATGTGAATATGAAAAATTGACACTCCTCCAAGAAGACATACTGCCTTCTAGCAGACAAAGCAACATCGAAGTTGAAGCCATTTATGCATTTCCTATCTATATTTTCTTATTGAAGAAGTCATGGATAAACAATGCAGCTAGAAGTCTATTAGCAGAACCAGATGTAATTATGATACAAATTAGCAACAAAAAAAGACGTCGTCGTGATCAAATGTGTACAAAGCAAATAATCATCTAAGAACACCCAGTTTCAGAAATAAGCTGCAGATACATCACATGTCTAGGTAGCAGAAAATATCGCTTTCATTAACATATATTTGTAGCACAAAAGATAGAAAAGCAAAGATGCAATCTGCCAGCAAGATGGAATTTTGGAGGGCACTGCGTGCTCGCATAAAGAACTTTCGAATATGACCAAATGCAAATTTGGTATCAAATTAAAGAACCGTAATCCCAGCACCATGGCTCCAGACGTCTTATAGGGCAAATGTTGCACAAAAGCGATCATCCATTAGATGAATCCGACTCAGCCCGTAAACGACCGACAAGATCCAAGAAAGAATGGATGACAAACCTTGGATCCGCACAATCGACAGATCTCAAAGTCGTAGTGACAAACGAAATATAGGGTTTCCATCAAACGATACAGAGATCCACGGACCTCATGCCCTATTGTCGAACTATGGTTAGGGTCTCGACCAAACGACACAGGCGAACTAGCGATGCGATCGCAGACGAATCGAGAAAACGAAAGGGAGAAGATGTTTACAGTCACGGAAGACGATGTTGTCGCCTCGCTGCGACAGCACGAAGAACTGGGCGATCATCGATTGTCGTCGAGACCCACACGAACAAGAAAGAAAGCGAGCGCCTATTTGAGCCGACTGGATTTATATGTGTCGTCGCTGTGACTGACGCGAGAAATTTAGATCAAGAAGCCCTCCTCGCTGTGTGTGTATATATATATATATATACACACACAAAACTTAAATATAGGGGGATTAATTTGTCATAACGACGATGACCATATTACGATGACCATAAAAACAAGAGAAGAGATCAATCTCCAAAATAGTATAGTAATAATTATTATTACATTCATTAGTTTGATGTATAATTATATTAGCATATCATTTGGTCTCTCCATTCACCTTCATGGAAGATGTTATTTATTGTATATTACAGAAACATATGATTTCAACTTGACATAAAAGATAACCCAATCCAGTAAGACCTTCATAGCCAAAGTGTTCAATTATGTAATGCATTTAACTTATAAAACACATGCTGGGCCTTTTAAAACATTAGTTGGTTGGTCTTCAAAAGCATCCACACAGAAACAACAAAAAACAATCCAACCTTTTCCATCCCTTTGTTCTTCTCCCCCATCTTTTTGTTGACATTTCTTCTCTTCATCCTGCCTTCTTCTTCTTCCAGAGTCTCAAAATAAAATGGGAAAAGAGGCAAAGATAAACAGCATCATGGTTGACAAAAAAAGGCCTTCCAACCTCTTTTTGAGTTGAGTTACTGTGGAATTCTCTTTATTTTTCTTTTAAATACAGATCACAAGGTCTGTGGAATAAGTGATTCATTCAGTCACAGCAGTTGAGAGCTAATTGACTTTTATTTTTTCCTTTGGATTCTGAAACCCATCTGATCTTATTTTGAACTGATTCTTGAAGTGCATCTTCTTATTGTTTCAGGGTGTCAAAACACGAGATGCCTGATGATGGTGCCACTGTTGTCATCAAAACTAACATTTAATGAGCCTCTTTGGCTAGAGTGCCTTTCTTCCTCCTTTTGAGCTTCTGGTCTACACTTTTTTCCTGTTCTTGCCTTTCCTAACCTCCCTTGGCAATTGATCATATAGGGGTCATCATCTCAAACTGAATCCATATCATCCTGATAGAATTGAACAACCATTTCCACTATGATGCTTGAAGCAATGATAGGCTTTCCATGGCAGTTTCCAATTACTTCCTCTACAATCACACCAAGAAACAATGTAGGCAAGAGGAGGATCCATTCTCACCATGAGATTATGTGAGGGTCCTTCCAAGGCAAGAATGTTTATACAATCCTGTCAAAGTCTCAAATCTCATGTTGGGAATATGGTAACAAGAGCATCCAATAGCTGGTGAACCAACTTCCAGCTGTACTTAATCTGCACAGAAGCCTTATAAAACCAAGCAAAATGCATGTGAAAGGAAATGGTGTAATTCATAAAGGAGCAAAAGAAGTTGATTTTCAGAGGGATGACTAGTTTCAGAAACTTGTAGGAAAATATGCAAATATCACACACAACTTGGCTGAGCATAATTAACATTAGATAGAATGTACTTTAATAATTACAGCAATTCTAGATGCTCATGGTATTTGGATGCCAAATGGACTACCAAATCCATACCTTATATTGCGAAGTCATGGAAGGAAACCAGATGACAGAGGATTAAGCAACATATGCATGGCAAATATCAGACAACACAAACAAGCTTAAGAAATAGAATGTCCGAACATATTTCCTCATCACCTAAAAAAGCTTGGAATATACTCGCACATATTTTCTTATTACCTGTAAAAGTTTGGATTATACTCACACATATGCATGTGTATTATATTACATGTATATATATAAAGTCCAGTGTTGTAATTGACCAGAGAATTAACAGAGAATTAACAGGTTGCAAGTGCAGTTGTTTGGATGCTACTTGAAATTAAGGTAGAGAAGCCGGCATCCGATGTTCAGAGAGGAAGGAGGTGACAGTAGTTATATGATCTAAAGTGCAGGAGAAAGGGTTAATGTGTGAGACAACACATGAGAGCATGGTGAGAGTATCTGAATTCAAATTTAACTTGCAACCTCAACATGCAAAAGTATGTCATGCAGCATTTCAAACCACAAATTCATTTATAGCATGTGAGGACCGAGTTGCATGTGCAAATACTGGAAGTGTCTTATTTGCAGGCAATCAAATGCTTCTAAGTGGGGGTACTGTTGTGAAATGACATGCAAGAAGACCATTTGCGGGCCCTCTTAAGTGTACATTGGTACAAATAGCTGCAATGACATTGATCACAGTTATCACAATTCAGATTTAAGTTTTGCAATGTGTTGCAGTCATTTAACTGGGGAAAAGGATCGATTCCAATAAGAACTTGTCTATTGAAATCACTTTTAAGTTTTATGACAATAGTAAGCACTTCTTTCATAACATGCACTCTACTAAGATATCCCATTGAAATGTACCAATAAGACTTTAACCCAATAATATGTGAACTAAATAACAAGAACTGTATTAATATCCAACCGGCACGCATTTTACCTCAAGATGAGCGCCAAGTTTACAGCATGTGAACATTTATGCTAAATGTCAACTAAGCAGAATTAGAAACATAGAATTGAGTTGCTAGATTTTCAACAAAATGTACAGGATCGTGCAGAACTTTAATTAAGATATATGAAAAAAAATAACAACATTTTCTTTAGAACTTGCTGCTACATCCGATACCAACCTAGAAAGATTGAAACTTTTATACATGTAAACTGATATATTATGATCAATTTATGCCAATTTTAAAAACCTGTCATATATCTGGTATAGCTCACAGAAAGTATGCATGTTATCAACTATTAATAAAGGATGCCATGTTTATTTAATCCCTTAACTTGATATTCTAGCTGTAAGTTATTCCTTGCTGAACTATATTATTTGAAGGAATACTACTAAGAACTAGAATATCTATGACATGTAACAAGTATAGCTATTTCTTGTTGAACTATATTATATGAAGGAATTCTTCAAATTAAGAACTAGAATAACAAATGTAGAAGATGGAAAAAAAAAAAGAATTAGGATATATATTACATCAAGCAACACTGGAAGGGTCATCACAGCCAATCTAGGCTTACATTCGCTAAAACAGAATCCTTATCATGCAACTTGCTAATACACATAAAGATACATATACAACCTTATAAATATCCTAAACGTCAAGTGTCATCAATCCGTTAACTATATGATCCTAAGCCTTTTAACTATGGTTCCATCCAAGAGAAGAGTCCTTGCAATCATATGGTGCGAGAATGTTGCCCGAACTTGATGTAAAGAATGTAAAGAAGCAAAATTTTGACTTGGTTCCTAAAAATAGTTTCAAGAACTATTACAGATATTGAGAATAAACATGATATCAAGGTTTAAAGCCTAGCTACTTAAGGCGGAACATACTTTGCCACACGAAATCAGCACACAATGCATGACAATTACCACGGTAACATATACAAATCTAAATGACCATGGTCATGCCTTGTCAAGCCACTGGGGATACTAACTGTGCCAATAGCCTACCGGTCAAGGGCCTGAAATGTGACATCTTAATCCTTGTTATGTGGTATATAAAATTTAAACCTCTCATGAAGGACCTGATAAAAATAGTAAATCATGATTTATGAACAGGTTTTGTGTATTTTCCATATCATCCCTCCTCTTTTTAATGTCAAAGATACAATTAATTTATTTGAATTTGTATGCGAGGTGCATCATTGACCCATCCCTCAATATCATCAATGGTTGAACTATTGTATCGGCGCATAAAAATACATCCATATAAAGAGTGAGCGCATATATCAAAGTCTTATAAAAATGCATCCACATAAGCTAGGCCAAAAATTGGTGGCCGAACACATCATGGCATGATATAAGTACATCAAACTTCATTTGACAAGGACAGATCCTGGTGAAGTGCACAAAATGCATCCACATAAAGAGGCTCCGATGAATAACAAACAAGTCTACACTGTGAATGCATCTTAGCTATGCTGTGGATTTAAATGCATAATCTAACACAGTCATGGTGAATTTAAGGAAAGAATATGACAAAAAGTATCAGTTTAGGTAATTAGAGAATCAACAATAATATTCTAATATAGCTTCAAATGCGAATAACCAGATAAAAGTACTGCACAAATAAAAGGGCCAGTGCACTCTGCGGAGCTTCTGCCAAAGTAGAATGTATGGAGAGTTACTCTATCCAGCTTTGCCTAAAGATATTATTCAGTGACTTGAACTCTTCACACTCAAATTGAACCAGTGCAACCTTAATGTGGAAACAAGATTCAGGATCAAAGGCATTGGATTCCCGATGGTCCGGTCTATAACATGTAATACTGGTGATCGTTGCCAAATTGAAAACAGCAAAAATATGATTATACTATTCAAACAATTCTGTGCCACATTATATTAGCAATCTGAAGGAGCACAAAATTTCAAGATACAAAAAGTTCAAAAGAAACATCCATTGGAATTACTTTTTAGGTTTTCTAGAATATCATAACCAGGAAAGATTTGTTGGGTAGGTAAGCGAACATGGTAAAACTAATGTGATATCACTATTATTATTAGTTTTGGGAATGCTAATCAGAAAAAGAAAATGAAAGTACCTTTCATAGAAAGCTTCCTTCCTTGTCAAATAGCAGAAGCCACCAAGTACTCTCCAAACTAGGCAAATAGTGAGCTCAGATATCAAAGTCTTATGAAAGTGTCAAGGACCAGGAAGCATGGCCGATGACTAACATAACCTAAACCAGCAAATTAGAATAGGAGAGAGATTATTCTGTCACCATAAATTAGTTTCTGATGTAGAAAGGGATCAGTCTCCAATACATCAAATGCTGACCCAATTAAAATACAACACACTAGAAGTGATTCTCTCTCTTTGGCCAACTGCCTCAGACTCCTTGATCACCTTGAATTCATTACTAGTACACTAGGGCACCCGCAGAGGTATCTCTTCATCCCTCAGAAAGGGAAGATTCTGCAGGTTGTCCAGAATCTCATCCGTAGCATTGACATCTATATGAAAGTTCATGGTATAGTCATCATTTCCTTGGACTCCACTCTCAGAACCACCCTTCAACTCTTGATTGATATTAATACCCCTACCTTCCACTCCCCCTGTATTTGTAGGCATTACCTCACTGCCGGCCCACTGCTCAGGGTCAACCGTCGGCGGGTTTTGATCACCATTACGTTTCCGTCGGTTCCCACCACCCAAAGGCGACTTCTTTGGACCTCCTACGACCTTTTTCATTGCCATCTTCTTCTTACTCCTCGTGACCGGCCCTGTCGATTGCGGTTCCACAACGTTTCCTGTATTAACAGTATTCTGCGGCTCGCGTGGTGGCGTCACATCCTCCTGCCCATGTTTGGAATTCTGAGATGGGTCGATCTTCTCTGAATTGGGAAACATGGGAAAGAAGGGTTTCCATTCGCTATTGAGATCGGGAGCGCTGCAATTGCCGGCATAGAAGCTCGGCCCACCAGGAAACCCGAGAGGGAAAAAGCCCCAAGAGCAGTAGTACATATTGGTGCCCGGGACTACAGGTGGCGCAGCTGCGAGCTTGGTGGCTTGGAACGGCCGGCGGCAGTTGGGGCAGCGAAGGGTCAGGTTTAGATACTCCCTGGCGTACTGGTGCACGTGGCAGCAGGAGAGGCAGGCGGTCCAGAAGGGATCGGCGGCGGCGGAGGAGGAGGAAATAGGGAAGGGTTTCGAGGAAGAAGCGGCCGCCGCTGCGGCTGCGGAGTTGGCGATGTGGAGCTCGGCGTCGAAAAGTGATTTCTTGGTGGGATCGGAGAGGACGGCGAAGGCATCGACGACGAGGCGGAAGGCCGCGTCGGCGCCGGGAGCCCTGTTTCGATCTGGGTGGAGGAGGAGAGCCAGGCGTCGGTACTGGCGCTTGACGGCGGCAGCATCACCGGCGTCGGTGGAGGAGGAGGAGGAGGGGGAGGGGGATGGGGGCGGAAGCTGGAGAACGGCATACCAGTCGACGTGGTTGTTGACGCGGCGCTGGGAGGCAAGTAGGACGTCGGCGACGGCGAGGATCTGGTCGACGCCGTCGAGGAGGGGATCCACTTCCATCGCCCGCTCCGCGAACCGCTTGGTCCCGAGGAGGTCGCGCACCCCGAGGAGCCTCTCTGCGACCGCCAGCCACCGCTCCGCCTCCGCCCTGCCGCCTCTCCCGCCGGGATCCATCTTGCACGCGGCCGTCTCTGTCTGGCGAGTGAAGAGAGTCCGAACAGATACCGTCGATTGCAGTAAATGACCAAAAAAGACAACATCCTTCGCCGCGTTACCGTGCCCCGTGAAGGGTATCAGTGTCTTTTAAACACCGGTGTCGGACATTTATGACCCTGCTCTCGCTCGTTGATCAGCCACGTATCCTTTTCTATTTAATTAAATTACCACATTACCCTTCACTTTGCCAACCCTCTTTTTGGCTAATGTTCCGCGTCCCCTCTCCATCAACCCAAACTCGTGGATATCAGTGACGTGGCTCTCCGACCATTCGACGTGTACAGATGGGGGACCCAAAAAAGTGTCGGTCTCGGGGACGTGAATCCTGAAATATTTCTTTCGCGTGGTGAATGATGAGATGGGAGTCTTCATGCAGGAGACACATTAACAGCCAAGTTATGACACCCCACGTGTAATTTGGTTCCAATTAATCTTGATTTTACACGGTGTGCGGATACGAATTATGTTTGCAAAGGTACACAGAATTCGGTGTGCACATCAGTGTATGTCAAATGGGAGGTCGATTTAATATGCACGACATAAGCTATAATAATTTTTTTTGAAAAAAATTAAATAAAAATAAACATTCTAGTGCATGAAATGTAGTGCATGATGTAATTTTGTAAGGTTATTGAAAATAGTTTTTTGTATAATTGTTTTCCCAAGTTAGATGAGTATTTCTTTGGCTTATTCATAAAAAAGAGGGAGAAAATGGAATTTTGGGATCTATTCATGTAATGCCAAGATTGATTTGATGAATTTGAGGGAACATGATTGATGAGAAATTTACTGAGATCAGAATATAAAAAAGAAATGAAGACTTTTCATTCTTTGACTTTTGCCTAATTGGCATCAGCATCCAAAGAGAACTTATTACCTAAACACATGGGTGTGTAATCCATATGCTGAAAAATTAGGACTGATTTGGTGAATTTGATCCCAAAATTATTTGCTTTACATCTACTAACTCTTTTTTGTGGTTTTTGCAATCTCAATTGTATATAATGATGGATGTATGCTTTATGTTTGAATGCCGACGTCGATTGTCACATTCGATGATCAAATGACTCTTTAATGAAACTATGACCGTAGTTGCATTAATCGCTTATATATAGCACTCTATATATACTAATATACTATATTCTACTCGGATGAAGCCATGACTTAGTTAATAGAGGCCATTTGACCGATCTATCCTTCACTATCGATCTTTCATCTTTTGGACATCAATCTTATGGAGAATGACTTTGTGACATTAATATGAATCGGAATTAACAGGATCCAAATAAGGTCAATGATTTTTTTTATCATAACTGTAATGGGATAATCAAATTACATCATTAATGAGTATCGATACAGAAATAATATATTTATTACTCATTTAAAAAATTTAAACTAGCTTAGGAATAATTCACGTACGTACTATTCATTTAATGAGGAGAAAAATATTGTAAATACAAAAAAATAAAAAAAATAAGATTTGATCTTGATTGAGAATTAAAATTTATGAATGAAGAGTTTAAAAATTCATATATATAAGGACGAAAGTTAATCAATGAAGAATATTTTTTATTTTTAATAAAATTTAAAATATATATTTGATTTAATATTTAATATTTTTATTTTTATAATTATGCCTATAAAAATAAACTATAATATTATAATAGGAATCATTACACAATGGATTAGTAAATTATGTTATCTTCCAACAACAGTTATTGGATCAAATCCAAGTTCGAATCTTGTTAGAAACAAATATTATTGACGTTTAGTCAGCTCGATATGGTCCATACTTGTATGTGCAAGATTATATGAAGTATCTCTAAAGTGGATCCGAGGTAGAGGTGTCAAACTCCCGAGGTAAAAGTTTTGTACTCCCGAGGTGAAAGTATTGTTCTCCTAAGGTCGAAGTATTGCACTCTTGAGGTGGCACATACATGAAGATCAAGGTCAGGGGAGGTTTCCTGACTCGATCTCTCCAACACTCAAGTTAGTAATCCAATGTTCATAAATGTGGGCACGAATAGTTCGAGAAAGGAAGAGTCATCCTTTTCCTATTTAGGATGTGTTTTTATAAGGAAAGAAAATTTATGATATTCTTCATCGTCATAAAAGTAGATAATGTAGTTTATGATTACCTTCCTTATCATAAAGAAAGATAAGGAAGTTTGTGATTGTCTTCCTTGCTATAATGAATAAGAAAGAAGCTTGTATTTATTTTGCTTTGAATATTTATACATGTAGGCGGATAGAGGATAAATTGGATGACACTTCGCAATTATGTGTCAGCCGACGATAGATTTTCTATCAATAGTCATGCCCCCCCTGAAGATATGCTTCGGGACTTTTACAAGAGGGGTTTGAAGTGCGTCGTTTGATTTTTTCGACATAAAAGCATCCGAGATCTCATCTTATAGGTTAGTTTTTCCTGAATCAAATGTCTTAGGTACATTAGGCCTTATGCCCTCGTCATAATAGGTTTCTTTATACTGGTTGTGTTTTTTCGATTCATGTGTTTTGGGCACGTTAGGCATATGTTTTTGTCATAGTGGATATCTCTTAATATGAGTAGAGTTTTTCTGACTCACGCATATCAGATGCATTTGACCTTATATCTTTACCATAACGGATTTATCTTAGCGTTAGTCGGGTTTTCCCGACTCATGCATCTCGGGAGTATTTGGCCTTGCACATCTACCATGACAGATTTATCTTAACGTGGGTTGGATTTTCCCGACTCACATCTCAGTTGCATTTGGCATTGCACCTTTGTTATAGTAAATTTATCTTAGCATGGGTCTGGTTTTCTCGATTCATGCGTCTTAGGCGCATTTGGCCTTGCACCTCAATCATAGCAAATTTATCTTTTCATAACTTGGGTTTTCCCAACTCATGTGTCTTGGATGCTTTTGGTTTTGTACCTTCGTTACAGTGGATCTTTGATCTTCCTAGTATGGTAAGCTTCAAATCTTCTCTTTATCGTGGTGGATGTCAAGTCCATTTTCTGTCATAGTGGATATTGGATTTTTTTTGCTGTGGGAGACTTTAAATCTTCTTTCCATTATAGTGGATTTCTCTGCCATAGTGGATCTTGGGTCTTTCCGCCATGATAGTTTTCAAATCATTTTTTCGCTATGATAGATTTCATGTCCTTTATTCGCCATAGTGGATCTTGGGTCTTTCTGCCGTTGCGGGCTTTAAATCTTCTTTCCGCTATAGATGATATTGATTCTGATCGACACACGATGATGCTCTCCACCAGAGATGTCATGATGGATCTCATCACCGATGATAGTCTTGGTAGCGAACCGATGGCCGAGGTGGTCGATAAGTGCTTATACTCGACTCTTCTTTTTCGAGGTGGATAATAGCCACGACAACTGAAACACCGCGAATAACGTCAAGGTCTCTTCCATAATGGGCATGAGGTATAGAAGGTTGTCCTACATGACATAAACGAAGATTATCTTGAGGAGCCACCTCTCAAGCTTCTTGTCATTTAGGATGATGGGACCCTACAGGCTCTCTCACATGATGCAATTTGTGAGGGCATCGATTAGGGTAGGCTTACTAGAGCCATTCGTCCAAAGCATTGTGAATATCTCCACTTCCCCCACCTTGCTAAAGATAGAATTCAAGGTGGATCTGAGGTAGCCGACGTCACCTTTAGGGATCAAGTCATCAAGCTTAAGGGCACGGTGCTCCGGAGAGGCATAGTTATTGCTCTTGACGACATCACTACTGTGGTCACCAACATCACTTATAGGAGAAAAGTCATCGAGCTCAAGGACATGGTGCTCCTGGGAAGCATAGTCATTGCTCTCAGCGATATCATCGATGTGAACATTGATGATGCACTTAAAAAGCTAGCTGAGAGTGATGGACTTATTATCGTCATTACCTCCAGAGGTCCAGTTAGCATTAGCTCGAGGGCTATGAGATAAAGAGCTAGTTGAGAGTGATGGACTTAATGCCATTGCTATCTAGGAAGCCCTAGTTGGCATTAGCTAAGGTGATGTGGTGGCTATGCAGGTTATCATGGTCAATGTCCTCGGCCAACCATCGAGGAGGATTGTCGATCGAAGAATGATGACTTATCCATGAATCGAGGCATGATATTACTTCACTATCCTGTTATATCTTATTGGAGTCTCTGTCGGGATAGTTGGGGCAAGAGTAAACTAATAGCTTACATCATGCCCATTAGCATATGCACCTATTGAGTGAGGTTCTGGAACACCTCAATGGGGATAAGTAGGTGGCTCGGGTTGGTCATATTTTTTTCGCCAAGATGACCTCGGGTATGATCGCCAGCAACCTCTCCACCAATGACCAGAAAAAGGAAAAAAGACTTAAGCCTCATCATGAAGGCTTAAATCACGAGTGATATATGAGCTTCTTGCACGCCTTAGATATTGTTGGTGAACCAGGTGATAGAGTTGAAGAGTGTCTCTTCCTCGTCTTGCTTGAGTTTGAGTAACATCGTTGCTGATGGCCTCGGGCATATATTCCTAAGAAAGTAGAGTTTGAATTCCTTTACAAGTTAAGTAAATGAACCAACCAAGAGTGGCTTCAAATGAATGTACCACTCTCGTGCTAGGCTTCTCAACATCCTTGAGAATGCATGGTATATCAGAGCATTCAAGATGTCGTTAGGAGCCATCTGGGCACTAAAGGTGACAGTGTATTTAATCGAGTCAGTACTGCCATCAAAGACTTCCAATGATAGGAGATAGAAGTTGGTTGGGATTGATTCCTCTTGGATATTCTAGGTGAATGAGGATCGATCGAACTTCCACTTGGACTATTGAACTCTCATCGCATCTCGTCTAGACATTAGTCTATTTATCGTAGTTGGACCTTAAGGGAGACATACATTAAATCCATTAATTAGGTCTCAGATTCGGGTGGAGCAGAGTGGTGGTTCGATGGTGCGTTGAACTCCACCGTTAGGTAGTGGCGATTGGTAATTTCGTGGACCTTGGGCAACCTTAAGATGCTATCGGTTAAGGGGATTCCAATGGATGTCGATGTCAATGGTACTTGCGACATCATTTGTGACTGAGATGATGATGTTATTTGTTGGGTTATTGGAGGTAGGAGCAAGACAACAACTTGCAATATACCCATAAATAAATGCACTTGATAGGCGAGGTTCAAAAACACCTCAACGAGAATGTGCAAATGGCTTGAGTTTTTCCCAAGGGGTGAGGGGCCTGGGTTGTTGAATAAACGCTAATGTCTCATTAGTATCTGTGATAAAGTGGACGTATCTATATATGAGAAGGATGACAATTGTCTGATGAGTAAAAGTCCTGAGTTAAGAGGTGGGGCCTCCTTATTGGAACGTTCGTTGAGAGGGTTGATAGACAGACGTTCCTATAATATCAATCCTCATTTTAGTGTCCAGATCTATATATGTAAAATTTTTCAAATTATCTCTGAGATGGAGGTGTTGAACTCCCGAGATTGAAATATTACACTCGTGAGGTAACTCTTACATGAAAACTAAGGGTCGGGGGAGGTTTCCCAACTTGGTTTCTTCGACATTTAAATTATTAATCCGAGATCTCTAAATGTCCACCCCTCTTTTCTTGTATATGATATATTTTAATACCCTATAAGATGAAAAAAAAATTTATAATATCATTCTTTATCATAAAGGAAGAGAATAGAACTTAGAATTATCTTCCTTACAAGTTTATAATTATCTTTTATTATAATGTAGGTGAAAGAAATTTGTATTTTACTATTTTAAATCTTTATACATTGTATCATGCCAGGTAACCTCCTTACCTTTTGAAGTAGATCTAACTAGCTAACCCAAACCGATAGCATCACTTTGGTTTGGCACAGCAAAAGTGCAGCCAAATATGTTTCTCTTCTTTATAAAATTTAATTAAAATTTTCAACCTAAAATGTTCTTCACAAGCAATAAGATCTAATTATATATTACTCCTGTATTTACATCCTCTTAGTATCACAGTCCTTATACCTTAAGAATTTATACTGGGATTTTCGTAATTATGAAATTAAAATAATTAAAATTATTTTTTTTCTAACGCCTCTTCCCATGTTCACCGTTCTAACGAGGGCTTCACCACATGCACCATCGTGTTCGATTTCATCTCCGATGAATCTGTGTAGCTAGAAAAATTGATCAGAAATGTAGCTAATTGAATATAATGTGGTTTTGGTGGCAATTCAAGGAAAATTTTTTAAGTTTATGTTCAAATGCAAAGATCATTTGTTCCGCGACGGTGTTCTTAGTTAGGCAATTGAATAATTATGTTTTGGCCGTAGAGAGCGGACTCATGTAATACTAGATCTATCGTTGAACATTAAGCACATCATAATCCTAATCATAGGTGTCAAACCAATCAAATGACTGATGTGACATGTAATATGATATATAATCTTTTTGTTAATTATTATAATATTTTTATTTTATATTACTTAATGTATAAATATATTATGATATTTATGGATCACGATAATGATGATATCATGATAATGAGACCGATTCACCTTTAAACATAAACCTTAAATAATCATAATCATAGGTTACTCGAGAGGGATATCGAGATAACCAAACAGACTGGTGTGTTGTATACCTGTTCATATGATAGAGGCAGTTAGTCTCATAGCTGCTCATGTGAGGACACAAGGGCTACAGTGTAGATGCTCATTGGAGAATGAGTTAACGGATTGATCCACTTACGGAATGCTAGGTGGTTGATGATACTTCATTATCAGATAGTGATTCCGTCATCCTATTAGTATACATGGTACTTAGACTTGAGATAACAATGATGTCATGTATGAGTACTCCACTCTTTGATACTAAATTTATAGGTTTAGAAGTTTCAAATCTAGCACAGTCGGTCGTCGAGAGTGATAGCCAACCTTACGAGGACTATTGAGTATCAATAAAGGATCATCCGCTGTCAGTATCATAAGAATAATATCTCATGTGCTCTTTTTCAGACAAATCTTTAGCCAAGATCATTCGGATTGAGAGAGAAAGAGTTTTCTAGGAGAATCCGATTAAAACGAAATTTGAGAAGAAACCGTATGAGCTTGACAACATCATGCCCAATGTACAAGCTCTAGGATATTAGATAGATGAGATACTATATGTACAAAGTAACTGATAACATGTAGGTCCAAATGATTGGATTCCTTTGTATCGTCTGAGACTACATCATAGTGATCTAGGACGTCCGCAATAGATGAGTCGAGTAAATTATTATGAAGTTAATAATTCACTGAGTCAGAAAGAGTTCTAACAGGTATAACTCACGACCAACTCGATATTTTGCTTAGAGGGTAATACACATATGATATGTGTTACGACGAGTAGAGGTTCAGATATAAGATATCCGTCGAAACCCCTATTGGATATTCAATAAATCGTTGAATTATTGATTCTTATAGATAATATCCAATAAGATAAATGAGAGATTATTGGATAGAAATTCAAATGATTAAATATTTGGATGAAGATGTAATATCTAAGATTCATTAGTATTTTATGTTTTTTCCTTACATAATGTCGCCCTTATATTTTTTTACACATAGCCCATATTCTTTAATGCAATCAAAAGCCTCTTCAGTGCTCCAGGAACAAAACAGAGTTACCTCCTCTAACATTTGATACACTGCATCGTCCACCGACGTGTGCTGGCAGTCATCTTCCACCTAAGAATCGAAGCTAGGGGTCACTGAGGTGAGCACACAAACTCTACGAGGTTGGCAAATGATGCAGGGAGGAGAAAGGAGGTGGAGTCCGGCGTACCTTGAGACCGAAGAAGTACATGACCATCTGGTCGACGGAGGTGACGTTAAGGTGCAGCGGCAGGAGCGGCGAGCTCTTGCACCCCGGCCACTAGCTTGAGCAGCTGTATCATTAGCACCACGATGTTTGCTTCGTCTTTGATCTCCTTAGTGTTTCGGAAGATATTATCATGGTCAATTATGCCACTACCGTTTCCCACGGATGGATCGAAATATGGTGGTGCTTGCGGTGGCACCCTCATCGGAGTGATGGACACGTTAGCGTCGACACCTTCATTGATAGACTCGGACGCCACAGCGGACGTAGCGGCAGCGGCGTTGACGGGGTGATCGTCATCGTAGAAGCAGCTGTCCTATTGTCGTTATCTATTAATTTGTGTCAATCGAACGTATGATTTAATGTGTCTTCATAATTACGAGATGTAGTTATGAAGGTGAAGTACAGGTGTAATTAGCCCTAAGGAATATTGGAACCAACACGCTCACACATTATAAGAGGGGACCGGAAGCGAAGGTGGCCGTCCTCCTCAAGAATTCACCTCCCCCACACACAAACTTCTCTTTACTACAGCAGTAACACTTGTTCGAGGCAAAGAATCGATCGATCCCCACCGTCGCATCTGAGATCGACGGGTGTGATGTCGCCCTACAAGATCTGCATGGCGCATAATATTCTACTTCGATCCGTCCAAACTCTGACACACTGAAACCAGCCATCATCAACGCCCGTCTCAAATGAGGGTTTTAACAGCTAGCATTAAATCGAACACCTACTTGTAATCCTCTGAGAGGCAGAAGTTAGTCCATAAGAGAGAGAGTGTGCGAAAGAGACAGGAAGAGAGGCCTGCGAGTGGCCTTGACGGTGACCCATGAGTGGGTCTTCGACATGGCGAGATACCACCGCAGCAAGGGCCGCTGTCTCCTCCCCTTTTTCTGCAGCCTCTCATTTTCCCTCAACCTATTGGTCAGTGGTCTCTGAAACTCCCACCGACGGACCCAATCGGAGCTGCGAGGAGGAGGGAGGAAATCCAGATCTCATCCCTCGTCGAACTTAAGATTGGTGAGTTCCCCCTCTTCCTTTTCCTTCTTCTTTTGTTATTGTCTTTTTCTCCTTGTTAGGGTTTCTTGTAGGGCTTCACTTAATTTGGAAACAGATGCAATGTCTTTTTCTTTCCATATTGACGTACTTTTTTGGATCGATGTGATCCTCGGTTCACCATCTCGCTGTAGGAGGAGGAGGAGGAGGCGAGGAGGTGAGATCGGAGAGGGATGGCGAGGGAAAAGATACAGATAAAGAAGATCAGCAACGCGACGGCGAGGCAGGTCACGTTCTCGAAGCGTCGAAGGGGGTTGTTCAAGAAGGCGGAGGAGCTATCGATCCTGTGCGATGCGGAGGTAGCGCTCATCGTCTTCTCCTCCACAGGCAAGCTATTTGAGTTCTCCAGCTCCAGGTACTGCGCTTCGACCTATGTATCGTTCATGGTCCTGTTTAGGGTTTCAACATTTACCTCTCCCTCCATATCCTCCTCTTCAACCATTAGCTTCGACTTCACCTCGAGAAGAGAGATTAAAAAGGGGTTTCTCTTATATTTAGCTGGTTCTGTGTCCCCTTTATGTTCTTGATATATAAATATGTATATATATACGTATATACCTTAGCCAAGTTAATGTGCATGATGTAGTTCAGGAGAATCTACCACTTGATTATAAGACATTTATATATTGAAAGATGCCACTTGATCAGACTGAGAGAGTCCGTCATGAAACTAGTGAAGAATATGGTAAGTTAAGGAGAGAAACCTGTGTGTATTGCATGAACAGCAAGCTCTTCACAACCCTGCAGTATTTTCTGCTCTGGTAGCTTACATGAAACACTAGTGTGAATCTGTAGGATGTTGTCATAGGATCATCGAAGTAGAGAAGCAATGATTTTTAGTAGGATAAGCTTGATTTCAACTGAGAGAACTCATCTGACAAAGAAAAATGGAAGCGTGAACCTCTTAGTGCAGGCCATCAAGGAAAGCAATACCAACTGTGGAACATTGTTTTGGATTGTATGAAAGAACAAGATAGTTTCCTTTGCTCACGAAGTGTAGTCTTTAAGACAGAGATACTGGTTGTTTATCTTATGGAACACATCTTGAGAATATATGCATGATCATCTCCTTAATTTGATATCAGGAATTGGCTAATTTGCTCAACAACATCAAGAAATCACACATCCAGTAGAAGTTTCATTCTGGAGTTTAATGTTGATGAACTATATAATTATGATCAACCTAGTCAGTTTACTAAAATTAATTTTGCTGCCATATTACCCCAAAGATCTGGTCAAAGACCAATCTTTACAAACTCTAGGAAGATCTATGTATGTACTGAAGAATCAACAAATAGCGATTAGGATCAAAGCATATATGCCCGGATTCTTCGTAGTGGCATGGCATGTATTATGTGATATGCTCATGCTACCTGCATGTTGTTGCATTACGTACTAGCTTGGCACATGCACGCATGCAGCACCTTAAGTAATTGCCATCTTCCTTCTTCATGATAAGATTGTTACCACAAAGGATTACATAATCATTTAACATTTGGTTCCCTAATAGCTTTTTCTTGTTTGAAGCATGAAGGAAATACTCGAAAAGCATACCACACACTCGAAGAATTTGGAGAAAGAAGAAGCACCATTGATAGACTTAAACGTAAGACTCTTATCTGATTAGTATCCTCTACCAATATATTTAGTCTAAGCAGATGTAGTCTGATAATTAGTTGACCATCTCAGATACAATCATGTTAAGGCTGTTATACTTGTGATGTTATCTTGGCTTCCAAGTATTCAGCTGATGCCATGCATGCTTATAGCTACTGGAAGGAGGGATGCCAAAGCAATCACTGCATGCGCATTTTGATGGAAACTATGTAGCATATTATTTGCATTGATCTTGTTGTTTCCTAGACATCACCTCCTCGTAACACAAGAGTGTGTAAGTTACTATATCAAGAACAATCAAGATTTTTTCTTCTTGATTTTGGGCTTGTCTTGTAGCTGTGGGGAAAGAGGAGTTATCATTGCCTGCTAGAAAAGTTTATGCTTGGTTCGATGATATGTATGAGACAATAAGAAATCATCTGTGAATGTATTGACTTAAATTAGATGAATGTATTAAGCTAATTTACTTTCGAGTTTGTTTCCTTTTTGCTATTGACTCTGTGTTGATTATAAAGCCAATTGCTGGATTGCGTGCTGTGAAATAGTTGCAGATTATATCTAAAGCAGCAAACTAATCATCAGCATCTTGTTGTTCTATTGCAGTTAGATGATAGCAACTATACAAGCCTGAGCAATCAAATTGCAGATGCAAGCCTTCAATTAAGGTCTCTTTATATGCAAAAATATTTATGTATACATATGCATGCATGTAGGTTTTGCTGACTGAAAACATGCTTTGATGCAGGCAGATGAGAGGAGAAGAGCTTCAAGGGTTGACGATCCACGAGCTGCTGTGGCTGGAGAAAACCCTCGAAGAGGGATTAAGAAAGGTCCTGGAAACAAAGGTAGAACATTACATCTGAACTCCTTTGTGATAATTTCAAGTGTTGTTTACCAGTTGCATATTTCATTTTTCAGGGTCAACATATCATGGAGCAGATCAACGATCTTCAAGAAAAGGTGGCCTTACTGTTTCCTGCAGTACTTTTGTTGGCTGATATCATGTTCTTATAAAAAGAGGAAAATCATGCATTATCATGTGAGTGAACTCAAACGAATTAGGAAACCATCGATATATTTCAAGTACTACTGTATCAGATAATGGTCATGTACATGATGAAGAGATTTCCTCAAGAAAAAGGAAAAAGAATGATGAACAGATGTATCTATGTCAACTCATTTCCTTATAACCAGTCTGTGTGTGTGTGTGTGTGTAAGTTGTTGGTTTACCTCCTTGATAATGCTTTCTTGTTTCACAACCAGGGGAAGAAGCTGATGGAAGACAATGAGAAACTGAGGAAGCAAGTAAAGCCTTCTACTCGTCACTAATTAATCTCCTCTTTCTGCTTCAGTTCTTACTTTGCTCAAACAGCTTATGGAAAGCAGGTAGTAATGATGGCCAGGGAGGAGAAACAGCTCGTGACTGAATCAGAAAACATCACATATGAAGATGGGCAGTCGTCTGAATCAGTTTCTAATGCTCTGCAGTTAAGAATGCCTCAGGATACTGATGATAACTCTCACACTACACTGCAACTAGGGTACTATTCAACTTCTCTTCTCTCTTGGTCTGTATTTATTGAATATTTTGAGGAGGTATTGCTGTTCTACAATCAACTTATCAAAAGCTAGCTTGTGCGCCCAAGTATTCTTTACCTGCATGCATTGCTGAAACTTCAAGAGATGCTTAATGCGATTGTGCTGGTTTTGTGCAGGTTGCCAGTGTCAAAGTGGCTGTGACCGTGAGAGTTCTCTGGACATAGAGCTGCAGGATTATAGTTGTCGTGGATATGTGCACTCCTATATGATGAATGAGTATATAACATAACGTTTCCTGCTAACTACGCTGTGGTAAACGACTCCTAAAAGTATATGAGCAGTCTCTTGTGTGATTGATGACATCACTGAGCATTCAATAATCTTAGTTGGCTATGATGTTTCCATTACCAAAATCTTCTGTAATACGTCGTGCTTTTAAGGTTTTTGCGTTGATAATGTTGTAACTTAGAATATTCTAATTTTTTTTTTCACTTGCTTGGTCAAACATTTATGAAATTAGTCAAGAATTTTGTATACACGCACCAAATAAGTTTATTTTCACTTTCTTGGTCAAACATACAGTCAAACATTCACGAAATTAGATGACAACGATGCATATATATATATATATATATATATATGACCAAAATTAGTAGAATGGTACGTGGAGAGTAATTATTTGCTACCATTGATAAGGTGGAGCCCATCCGCGGGGTCAGCCCTGGTACAGTCACAAGCCAGGTTGGGGCCGATGGTAAGATACGTAGGGAAAGTAGGGCAGAATAGTCCGTAGTGGCAATGTTAAAGCATCGCGGAATCATTCCTCTTTCGATCTTCTTCCTCTCTTTGACGGTTCAATCGCCGTTCACTCGTTCTTCCCAAGGAACGAAGGATGCCGCCTGTCGCTACCGGTTCCCACAAGGGAAAGCGCGTCGTCATCTCCGTCTCCTCGTCTTCCGATTCCGATCGAGAAGCGTCGTCCGATTTCGATCAAGGAGAAGACGATGATGACTCCGATGACGAAGATTATGTCAATGACGACCTTGACGATGTAGAAGAGGAGGATGACGAAGAAGGAGAATCTGAAGTCGGGGAGGAAGAATCTATAAGGTCTTCTCGCCTCCCTTTTGGTTTCGATTCAATCTCCTATCATTCTGCGCTTAGCTTGTCTCGTTTTGTTTACGACGTCTATCTCTGTTTTTGATGGAGATGATAGCAACGAGGACGATGAGGGGGATTCGATGGACAAAAGATCGACAGATGAAGAACGATGTAACAAAGTCATCCATCTCTTAAAAAGTACATCTTCTTCGTAGATGCACAATACCACCAAAAATTGTGAGGTTTTGATCTGATACTTGTGGAGTTGGTTGGACATCTAGATTTTGGTTAGGAGACTTTTAGGTACTTCTTTAAAGCAAATTTATTTCATTGTTGGTTCGACGTGTAGTTGGAAGTTTCCAAGAAGTGCATATGTGATCATTATTTACTAAGATTTTGTCAGTCCAGGGGTAATAAATTATGTACATATATTTCTAATGAAATGCTGCATTGATTTTATTATCTAATAATAGACAATGCTCTCATTGTTTAAACTTATATACCTTAAATTTCATGTTGCATTAGAGATAGTGTCTTAAGATGATGCATTCTTGCATTTATCATATACTCTTTAGGTCCAGGTGCTTCAATTGTCTATTTTAAATTTACAATTCGTGAGTCACTAGGATTGGTTTATCTACTTAAGCTTATTTCATTGTTGTAGGTCTAGAATTTTCTAAAGTCTCTTGTTATGCTTCATGCACCTTGTTGTGTTTTTCATGTATGTTTCTAAAGTATAAGAATCAAAATTTCCTGATAGTATAAAACAAAGCAGATGAGAAATTGATGAATCATTGTATGTCATGATTCTTTTTTCATCAGGAAAAGGAAGTTTAGATACTTTGAAATTGGAAGACTGTAAATCCTATTTGAGGAAGCATGGACTCCGGTTAAGTGGGACCAGATCTACCTGCATCAAGAGAATTTTAGAGCACTATAGGTCAGTCACATTTTCTGCTTCAAACTAGAGTCTAGTTACTAGACAACTAGTTTTTGAAAGCGTTTCTATTTTGGTTGTTTATTATTATTTTTTCATATTCTCTCTACTATGTGCTTATGCTTTTCTATTTCTTTCTCCTTGTTATTCTGTTAGGAAATGAACCTGCCAAAACTGATTGTTTGGATCTATACCCCATTGGTCTAATTTGACCAATGCTACAGAATATCATTGCTGAAATGTGATCCTTACATACATTATGATGCCCTGTGGACAACCAATTAACAAGGGCTCTTTGATAATGCTCTAGTATAGTTTAAATCATTTTTGTGGCTATAAGCTTGCACTTAAACTATTTGGTTTTGCTGCAAGTTATGCTATAATGAAATGATGAATTATGTTCCAGAGAAAGCTTCTCTAAGTCTAACTAAATTAAGCCTTCTGCCAAAGAAAGTTCTGATGACTTCTTGGATCTTTAATGAATCATTTGTTTTTAGTTGCACGAATATGTCAGTCATTTTTTTCAGACGTAAATTTCTTTCTTTTGACTGGAAGGATGACAAAAGAAATGTCTGTCCATTTTTAGGTTTAAAATTGCTATTTCTAATGTGGTTTTATTCACTCAGGCTAAAAGATGGAAAT
This sequence comes from Musa acuminata AAA Group, assembly GCF_036884655.1. Lineage (NCBI taxonomy): Eukaryota > Viridiplantae > Streptophyta > Magnoliopsida > Zingiberales > Musaceae > Musa > Musa acuminata. The sequence goes on from NC_088347.1 coordinate 30,319,858, forward strand.
GGTGAAAAACTATATCCAAGATCTTCCTTTGTTATAAACTGCACAGGTAGATAACTGATGCACTGGTTCATTTTGAACACAATTATTGATGCAAAAATCATGTTGAAGGTTTTTCATTTGTTTGGCAGGGGATGTATGTAAAGGTGATGTTGTTCTGTTCAGACAGAGGGTTTATGATAAGTATGTGTTTGGGGACTCCTGTTTCTTCTTGTACACTTTCTTTCAGAAACTTTCCTCTTCTGCTCCTTTTTTTTAAGAATGTCAATTTCCTAGTTGTTAAACAGGTTTGACAAAGTATCAAGGACTGCGAATATTATAGGAAAGCGGATAATTGCAGGAAGAGTTGTCAAGGAAAGTTATGGTGCAGCGAAACAGCAACACACTTTTACTGTAAGAACAAGATCACTAGTCCTGAAACTCTGTAACCAATAGTTTTTTTTCTCTCTCAATTGTTGTTTCGGTTTTGCAAAGGTTGAAGTAGTATGGTGCAAAGGTAAAAATGCTCTACCTCCCTTATTTCCTTTGCTTGTGAAGGGACGGAACCTCTACAGGCTAAAGACCTTCCGCCAGGTATTTGGTTTCTTTTTGTTAGGAAGGTTACTCTAACACTAGCATATTACAATTTTTATTATAACCTTAGCTTACTCTAAGGTTATTCTTCCAAATTTTGCATTATCACACTCTATAGAAATAGAAAAGAGCTGGAATAGAACAATTTTGATGTTCCACCTGAAAATTCTCCAATGTATTGTGAAGTTGATTATCCATCAAGAGAAAAACTGATCAGCAGGCATATAATTGGAAGATAAATAAAAGATCAAATTTAACCTTTCTATTCCCTTTTTTCAAATCTATCAAGCCCTTCTGATGTTTTTGATATTCTTGACACTACCCTTAGTTTAATTGATATATTTGTCCATAAACTGCACTCAATTAGTGTTTATGAAATGAATGCGCTGAATTCTGTTAAGTATAAAATAGTTCGACAATTTATGTCTGGTATAGCGTTGGAGCAATGAAATAGAGAGATCAAAGGTTCTTGCGGAAAAGCATCAAAGGGGAGCAGCAGCAAGGCGCATCAGAGAACTTTCGAAAGCTAAGTCTGGAAAAGGTGGTAATCATTGTCCTTACTCCCTGAGAACTAAACTTTTGGCATTTATATTTTTGTCTCAGTAAGTTCTTGATTAAATGATTTCATATCTATCTGCATAAGATGTCTATGACATTGATCTGTGGGTATTTGATCGTTGCTTACTGTTCCCTTCCCTGCAATTCCTTTTTCTGCTCTTTGGTTTTCTTTCAGCCTTCCTCATTCTTGTGGGAATGTTCAATGGACACATTTTTTGTCAAGTGAATAATTTTATGCTTCTTATGACCTGCTTATATTCAGTTGAACCAGAGTAGCAATATTGATAATATGGTAGTTCTCGAACTTAGAAACATTTTTTCCTATGTATATAACATTTTCCGTATATAGCATGTTGTCATCTATCAAAATTTGAAATGCATAAGGATCCTTGATTAAACAAATTATGATCTTATACACTGGTTCCATGATGCTTGGGTGATAGATGGATTGCCATTATAAGTAACAGAATAAGTTCACACAAGCTCATACAACAAAATAAGCAACTTCTAAGGTTTATGCAAGAATCTAAACTATTGAAACGGAGTTTGAAAATCATAAGGATATAGCTTTGCCCGAATGCTGTATATATACTGGGCTGTCTGCTGCATGAGGCTTCTGCCAAATGAGGTCTAGGGAGGTAAATGTAGGTGTATCATCCTGTAGTCAATCATGTTAATTTTGTGAGTGGAATCTTGATACCTTTGTCATGAATGAGCAACATTACTGCAATGCTCACAAATAATATTAGTATAGGTTCCCATTTTAAGTCCCCAGTCTTTTCACAGATATGCCATTTAGACATGGAGCAATCACTTATGCAAACCTTTTTTTAAGTTTCAATCATCCAAACTATTTGTGCCTAGAGTTTGCAGCAGGAGCGATTGAGACATGCACTGATAAAAGTTTGGATATCTTGACTTGAAAAATTACCAACTTACCCTTATCAGTTGGAAGCTATCATCTTTAGTTTGATGTATAATGCATACTCTAATTGATGTTCAACCCAGGTTCCAAGTGCCAGCAAAGTTCTTCTGATGCTAGGCCACATTTGAAGGAAAGAAGGATGGAAGATTCTAAACATGGTTCCGAAACAAAGAAACAGAAAGTTCCTTGTGCCTCTGCACCATTTAATGTTCATACAAGTATGAAGGCTACCATGACAAGAAATGTCAGTTCACAAAAAATTTCTAGTGCCAATGCTCCATTCAGTGCTCACGCAAATATTCAGGCCACCATGACAAGAAATATTGAGTCATCATATACTGCTCCAAGACATGCAAGTTATCATGAAAGCAGAATTCATCATCAACGCCGTATCCTTGAGAGGAACCCCTTCTACAATCATCACAATATGCTGATGGAATTACATCATAGCACAGCACCACCGCAGACAAGGTGGAATTTTCATCCGGCATACAATCCAAATTATTCTATGGATGTGACTGGAGTTGCACATCATCATGCATTGAACATGGAACACACTTTTTGCCATCCTTGGGCCAGTGCTACTCCTAATGTTGGTCCACGGACTGCGAGGCAGCAATGGCGACACTCAGATTATGATCCTGGCCCCCCATTACCTCCAGGTATGCAATTCCATAGATATAGGAGGCATTGACATTTACTGAAAGCAGTTCTGGTTTTGTGGAAGGTAAAGGTTGCCTGTTCAGATGATTGATGTATTGACAGTTCAATACTCACTTGGCTGAAAGTACATATTTACAAGCAAGAGTACAAGTTCCATTTTGATGGTTCTTATAGTACCACAATCCAAATTGAAGACAGTAGGAAGATTTCAATGTTCACAAAAGTCTGTTTGAAGTCTTGGTCAGCTCATGAACATTTGTGTTGGATATCGTCCAGCAGCAAAATTATGTGTCAATACTTCCCATTGCGTCGAAGAAAGAAGCAGCATTTGGACTTCAATTGAAGAACAGCAGAAGTTTATCATCTTTTATATCCAAAGGCCAAAAACAAAAAGACAGTATGTCTGTTTTGATGGTTGAGATGGATGGTGTGTCTGAAATGCAATTTCTCGTATCTTGTGAAATCTGGGATTGCTTCAAACTATATAAAAATACTATTGGCAGTTATTGGAAACCAGATAGATGAGGTTGGAAATAAAACAAATAGAAAAAAACAAAGTTTATGGTCGCAGCTTCAAAATGTTGCCATCCAAGCAACTTGATATATGTTTGCTCCATGTTGATACTCTTGTCAACCAAGCCTCCCTAAAGGTTACTCTGAAACTTTGGTAGTGTAGGCCATGGTCTTATTTCTATCATGAACAGGAGACTATGCTTGACAATTTACTGGATGACTGTCAGGTTGCTGATGATGAATTATGAATGCTTAATGTCTACTTTTCTGTGTTGAGATGCGCAGGCAATAATGTATCTTACTTGGTGTATGTTTCATCTAAAAGTTGATATCTTGTGACAATGACAAATATATTTGAAGTTGCAGCTGATGGTGAAGGAGAGATGGCATGAGGATGTGATCTGGGTGTAATCCAACTAGCATTAGTATGTTCGGGAACATACTCATCCCCAGAAGAAAACGAGGCCGGATTGGAGATCAAAGTGGTGATTGTTTGGTACAAGAATAGCACAGGGTTGGTGATGCCTGCATCCCATGTCAATGCCTATCTCTGGAATCAAACGTCTAAGGTTGACAATGCAGTCACGGTGTTGAATTATATATGGCTGGAGATCGTTCACTCGAGCAGAATGTGTTAAAGAAAGAACTCAAGTGGGTAGGCACAGGAGATCCAAGTCTATAATCTCTCTCTAAGAGTCTCTGTCTCAGCTACATCGGACGACCGTAGGAAGGAGAGAATCGCATCAAATTTTCATCCACGATGACCAAATGGTGCTTTGGAAACCCAAGTAATACGAGGATACAGAAACATCACCTCATCACAGAACCAGAGAACAAAGAACACAAATACTTATCATGCTTTTTATCCTATGCATGAAAACAAACGACATCGTCGGTAATACATGTTTTATCATTTATGAGACGAGGAGGAGCCACCGAACCCCTTTTGGATGCTGTGGATGGCCGGGTTGAAGCGGAGGCAACCAAACAGGCCATGGTGTTGGTAAGGCAGAGGTGTCTGCTTCTTCTTCCTCTTCAACTCCTCGGATGCAGCGCGGTTTGGTGAGTAGTACATTTCGTGTGGATCTGCAGCTCCTCCTCCTCCTACCGATCCGCTGTCATCGATCCGCTTAGAGGGAGGCAGCAGCACGGTGTAGCTGCGCAGGGGATCCTTGCTTCCTCTTCCCGTCGCCCGCCCTTCCGATGCGCTGCGGAACAGGTCCTTCAACTTCCACTTCTTGCTGCCGCCACTCTTCACCGAGGCGGAGGAAGAACTCGGGGACTTGCGCAAGCCGTCTTCCTCCTCTCCTCCTCTCCGTGGAGAGAGGGGCTTCGACCCTCTCCCGGCCTTGGAAGAAGCAGCAGAGAAGGTAGGAAGGAGAGCCCTCTCTCTCTCTCTCTCCTCAAGGCTGTTTCCATGGTCACAACAGGGGCTGCTGATGACGAACAACGAGACCGACGAGGTGGCAGCATCAGGGGGCGGATCATCCCCTCCTCGAAAAGCTCATCGGCAGTGGCGAGGGCCGGCGTCGGCTTCTCCCCCTCGGACCGCCCGCCAAAGCAGAAGGCGAAGTCCGACGCCTCGGCCGGGTAGACGACCGCAGCCCGCGATGGGCTGGTGGGTGCACTGGTGTAGCAGTAATAGCCGCAGTAGTCCAAGGGATGCTGGGGGCTCGGCGGTGCAGTCACGTAAGAGGAGAAGGGGTTAACATTGGCCGGCGCCATGGGCACGGCCACCACCTCCATCTGCCTTCCCTGCGTCTGCAAAGGCTGATAAGAAGGACTACGTTGCATGGGTTGGGGGGTGATGAAGATGAGCAGCAATGTGCAACCTTTTCTTGGGTCAAAAAGGGTGAGTTAAGCATGCCGATAGAGATGGCCGCATGGGGATGGTAAGTAAGCTGGTCTTAATTTTCCTTTGCCCTCAGGCTGTCACCATTCCTGATTTCTCATCACTAACATCATCGTCTTCCCTGCAGAAAATGTTGAAGAAAGGAAACTGCCTACGTTGGTTGGGCTTCCAGATTTAATCAAACCTTTGACATTTTAAGGGTTCCATGAATTCAACAAGGTTACATCAGGTCCACCTTTTTCACACGTTGTACGTATGCATGTGTCACCTCATCAACCGCATTTGATTTGACCTATAAATATAGAAATTATAGTAGATATCTATAATAATAGAGAACACAGCATCAAAGATGAGCGAGCTATTGAGATGAAGGATTCAAGAAGAAAAAGAAGACATCTTTGAGGTGACTTTATGATTCAATAAGAAGAATGTCTTTGTTGGCTTTATGATGCGAAGAAGAAGAATATTTTTATTAAGATATTTATGTATTATTATAGTACGAGTGATACATCTCATGTTTTAATATACTTGTAAGTGTCATAATATATTATTTAATATAATAATTTAAAAAAAAAAACATATCTTCAATAATTTAAACTTATGAACTTTGGGAGCCCAAGAAAAACTGTAGCAGAGAAGAGAATGATAATTGAAAGAAAGCGAAAACATCTTTAGGTGCACCGAGAAGGAAGAAGGAAGCGGAGAGATGACTCATTTTTGTTGCGGCTTTGAAGTTTCCAAGAGCCCAAGAAAGGGTACACTAGAGGAAAGAGAAACGATACAAGAACACAACTCGAATAGTGAAGAACGAGGAGAAAAATGTTTCTGAATTAATTAAACAAATCAATTAGTATGACTCACTGAAATTAAGATAATATAAACTTAATTAAACACATACGGTGACAATGTTTCTGACTTAATTAAACAATCTCATGCTGGGATTGGTCCTCATCACGAGTCATTACTCCGTATTCAGCTCAAAAAATGAAAGCCTCAAATCATCAAGCTATGACATAAATCAGTTTAGTACAATGCCAGCTAAAAGTTCCATAATCATTCAAAGATCGATATGGGTTTCAAGGTCTCCAAAAGTATCAAGCAGTAAGAGGATAATAATCCACCATGCAGTAATAATGGATTTCATGAATCATATATATATATATATATATATATATATATATATATATATATATATATATATAGCTAACCATCCATTGTTCTGAAAACAATGATCTTTATAAGATCATATCATCATATCCTAAAATTGATCGGCATCCATTTCCGCACAAATTAAGAGTTGAAATTTAGTCATAACTGGGACAAAATCTTAGACTCAGTAAGAACCAATAGTTCAAACTTAAGTTCATAAGTTTACACACATCACACAACAGGGTTTATGACTGGCTCACCGACCACCATCGACTGCTACAACTATGCTGCAAGATTGTCTTTTGGAATCAGCAACAAATGATCTTAGTTCACTTGTTGTTGGTTTCCATAAAAAGCATAAGCCCCATATGGTACCGCATACATGCCGGGGTAATGAGGAGGCAAACCGTATCCATCATACATTTGTCCCCCATAGTACATGCCGTTCCACCGTTTGCCACGTTCGGCTCTTGACTGTCATCAGCAGCAAAAGAATCAACTTATTAGATTATACGGTGTATGATTAGTACCCATTTGTCGGAGGATAGAACTCACAAACTTTTTTACACCATCTAGCTAATCAGACTGGCATCAAACTTTTTTACCGACATCAGTGATACATATAGGGCAACATGTAGCAGGAACCACCACTGGCATCAAAATGCTCCACCACCATACAGAATTTATCAACACATGAACCACAGTCAATATATTTTCTCATTGACTTGGCCATTGCCATAACTACCAAGGTTTTACTTCCTGAGGTAAACCTGCATGAGGACTGACTCAATTGGGACAGTTTGATCTGGCACAGAACCAGTTTGACAGTAACACATGTATTATAGGTAGGCACCTCAGACACATGCAGGACTCAACTTGGCTAGCTTGATAAGAAACCAAGCCAGTTTGTCATGATTTCAGGAGCTAGACACAGCCCTAACTTGACCTCAACAAATTAGATCTAAAAGTCAATGAATCCAGAAAGTTCTTCTTCACACTTAGAGGTGACTCCGCCTTGGTAAGAGTTTCTTTTGCAGGAAACAAGTAGTGACTATGCTTTAACTTTGAAGTTCAAATGTCAATACCTGTTTATTAGCAGGGTTGCGACCCCAGGATAGACGCACTGTTTGCTTGCCAATAACTGTACCATTTAATTGATTCATTGCTTCTTCAGCATTATTCCTGCATGGGTAAAGAAGAAAACATACCCACAGATCAGCTATCTTTTTGAACTGTGGCAGTCACTTCTGTATGCAATGTTCAGAAACAAATATTAGCAAGATGTACCTATGGATGAAAAGCACAAAACCACATTGTTTTCCAAATGGAATTTTAACGGAGGCAATCTCTCCATACTGTGAAAAAGCTTCTTTCAGATCATCTTCGCTGACATCTGGATCAAGCCCTCCAACAAATACCTTCAGCAGCAAATATATTGTTGAAAGGCAGTACAAATACACATTACCTCAACAGCATGCATGCACAAAAATCTCCTTACTGTTGTATTAGCAGAATCGACATCTGATTGTGAGCCAGCTGCAGGTGAACCATTTTGTCCAAAACCACCTAAAAGTATCCATGGTTAGGGTTTCAAGGGCATGTGAGATTGAGAAACATTATTGATACCAATCCAAGACAGAGATTGGATCAGGAATGAAATCAACCAATCAAATTAGGTCTAGGGTTGAGTATGGGAATTTTATTGTTAGCTACTGTTTTTTCTTGCTTAGAATTTTATCTGATTTCAAAATCATTCTACTGTGTTGTCACAAGGAAACAGAAGTAATTAATATCAAGTTCTTGCTGAATTTGACTAGGATTCCAAGTTGGTGGAATCAAAATGGTCATTTGCCACAAGGTTTCCATAGGAAACATGACTGACTTAAATGGAGGTTCAGTTGCCACAAGGTTTCCATATTTAATTATGTAAGATCCTAAATAGAATAAACAAAAGTTTGGTCTATACTCAACTTTATATATACAGGAAAGATTACTCAAAGTGGCAGATTTTTCCTTCTTGTTCCATGCTGCCCTCGTTTCTCCTATTTTTTTATCTCGAATCTCAAACCACAGTCAAGCTAGGCCAAACTTCATCACTTTCCTGAATGGATTTAATGAATTCAATCCAGCAGCGGAGTAACCAATTATTCCAAACTAAACCAGTCAAGACTGATTGGCTAACTAGTTTCTCTAGAACCAGAAAACTATATTTTGTTTTCAATTGATACAAAACCAGTGTGACTAACTTTATACGTTTGACAGACAAAGCCTTTGTTTTTATATCATGAAGCAAAATTCTATACCAAGAAGTTGCTTCTGTTTGTAGACATCAAAGGGACAATGAGAGGATTAACGATTTGAAGGGTATAACAAAATACTGTATTGGTTAACATTTTCTACATGGTTTATTCATTAATTTAGTTGTATTTTGTGATAGCCAACACAAAATTCCATCCGCAGGGAAGAATTGTTTTTTAATTGAAATGCTTTAAGAAATTAATATTTTCAAAGGAATCAATAAGGTGATTATGTACCTCAAATACATCTCCTTTGTACACAAAAGATACCTCCAAGTAAAATTTCCAAACATACTGACCGACAAATGTCAATGACAGGCCATAAAGTGTGTGATTACATTGACAGAGCCTACTTTTATGATATGACCTTGCATACTCTAAATCTGCTTTCCCTGTCGGCTGGTTAGGGCTGATTTAGGATCCTATCCATGATGAACATTCATCTTTCTATAATGGTCTAAGGTAAGGAATGACCATATGTGGAGAAAAAGGCCAGTGAAAAACTAATGAAGTAAAAAATTTGTTACTAAAACACATCAAACGACTTGACACGTGGTAAGCAATTACAACGAAAAATTATAGCTACAACAATAGAGGAAAAAAGTTCACATAATAGATCTTCAACTAAATTATTCACCATTTCACGTTTCTCATTCCACGTATTACATTCCATCAGTTACCAACAAGTGGGCTGTAAAAAGCATGACACAGTGGCCTATATTTCTGCAAATATGCAGGAAATATATGTGGAGAAGTGTAGAACTAGAGATTTCCATAAAGACAAGGATCTTGTCTGCATAAAAGGACAATACAACAGAAAGACACACCCATCGCATTCATATGATACTATACATATGCATGATTCTCCATATCTCCGTTTGTGTGTTTTATATACATGTCTATATGTGTCTGTTCACTCGAGATATACAAAAGCAATACTGGTATTCATTTCTAAAAATATTTAAAATTACAACAAAAGCTCTCGGTTTGTCACATTTAACTACAAGAAATATTAGACAAAATTAACCTCCTTAATATTATATTATACGCATGCTTGCCTTTAGTTACTCGATGTTAGTAGAAGTTCTTATATGATGATCCACGATAGTATAAAAAACTATTTTGTTATAGTACCAAGGACCAACAAATTCAAACAAGCATACCACCAGAAAAAGTATCTCACTCGACAACTGAAATCCTCATGATACCCCCTCACCACCCATTACTTTGAACAATAAAAGAGAGATACAAACTGTGAACTCTATGGTCATCAATTTGACTGATAAATTTGGAGTGTAAGATAAATTTATGCTAAACAAAGGGTGGGAATAGGTCAGATCAGGCTAGCTCAATCTCAAATAGTAAGACAACTGATCATTATTTCAGACTAAGAATTAGATAAAAACTAATATAAGTTTCAGCATAAATAAAAGTTGTTTTACAAGTTGCTACAGCTAAGCTGACTACAACCTTTAGACTGGTAAAGATCTCAAATTCAGACTAAAATTCTCAATTGGACTTCTTGAATACAGCAGTTAGCAGAAAGTGATATAAAAAAGGAAATAGGAAATGACAGAATAGAAACAAGTCATGATTGGAAATATGGAAATGATATAACAAAAGAAATAGAACCTTTAGAGGGCAAAAAGGCAATGTAGAACCATTACCTTTGTCCAACAACTCAAGTGACCATCTTCGAAGCTTGCTGTTTCTTTCTATTCAAAATTTTATCAGCTGCCAGTTAGATTCCAATAACACCAGTACTAGCAAATGGATGAAAACCCTCTGTTCCAAAGTTCCAACATAACTCCTAATAAACCCAAACTTCAGTTCTGACATAAACACTTAAAGAGTCATCGTGATTACCAAGTTAACTTCCCATGGGTGCTACACATTTTTCTAGGTTTCCAATAACATTTTAAAGGACTTGACAGAAGACTATTCCATATTGAGGTAAAATTCTTTTACTATAATTGCCAACAATAGGGATCGGCATTTTTCTATCTCCGGTAATCCTGCCCATTCCTTCAACTGGTTGAGCATAGCTATAACTTAGCCACAAGCCCATCCTCTACAGAAAAAGAACATGCTACACAATAGAAGGGAAGGAAAATAGAATAACAAGAACATGGGGACACAGGATCTGGGTGACCAATAAACCATAGACAACGAATTTGGTACACAATCAAGTGAGACAAATGGAGAATACCCCAGAAAGAATATAGAGGTCGAAATTAGAGAATATTATGCTATGAAATCTTTTGATGCAGCATGGTTTAGGAATAGGGCCACAGGAGAATGCCTTCTGCATCATGCATCATAAGAGCAAAATCCATGAAGCATATATGAATATTCAAGCATCTCAAGGCATGATTCATCGTTCTTAAACAATAGGTTGACAGACAAATATAGGATCTGAAGATTCTGAACTTTCTTTGTAGTAAAGAAAACTTTGTTAGCCATCAGGTGAAATTAAAAACAATAATTTTAGTTTAAGATGGTACATATAAAATAAAATATCTTCATCTTTAAGACAATATCATGTCAGCACCAACTAAGAATTGACGAAGTTGTTAAGCAGCCTCATAAAAGAACAAATTTGAAAAAGATAAGCTAACAATGGCTAAAAAAGATTTAGACATACCGTAAGACTTCCTAGGTGTAGCAAGGCCAATGCGCATAGGCCTAGTCAAACAATAAACACCGTTCATTTCAGTGATGGCAAGTTTTTTCTCACTCTCATCTCCAAATCTTACAAACCCATAACCTTTTGAGCGCCCAGTATTTGCATCAACGACAACTTTTGCACCTTTTACTGATGAGAACTTGGTAGCAAAAGTTTCATGCAAAATTGAATCAGTAACATCAGAAGCTAAATCACCTACAAAAATAGAATGATCAGAAGCAAGATCTGAACGCTTGTCGCCCATGCTAAATGATGCCCAATTTAACCGAAATGGCTGATCTGTGTTTGGCATCGGATGATTGCTGAAGTTCTGAAGTACTTTTTCAGCGGTTGCATGAGAATGAAACTCAACAAACCCGTAACCCTCTGATTGTCCCGTTTGCTTATTGCGAATAACCTTTATAGAGATAACCTGCATGGTAAGTTGTTATATCAGTACAAGGCAAGCCGCTACTCAAAAGAGTTTAGTGCCACTATACTATCTTCTTGTTCAAATGGAAAACTAAGAATGAGCTCATTCTTTAACTTTAGCAGGCTTATGACTGTCTGTCAGCCTTAATGTCAATAAACCAGAATTGCAGAGAAATAACACCTCAATGGACCCTGATAAGAAAGGTGAATCCTACTGGCTTTGGCTGATTCTAATTAATTTTCAGGGATATAAATAGAAAGAGAGGGGTTTAAGAATTTGGCAAGATTATGCAGGAACATGGCCAACTTTCAGTCTAGACAAACGATCCAGATCAGACTGGCTGATCCTGTGATATTTGAGAAAAACACCTAGCCAACACACATCAAGCAGAGTAAAACTTGGTGCAAGGCAAGCCCAAGGATGGAAGCTTGGTTGCCAGGCCCATATCAGTTGACATCACAAAAGGACTCTATGCAAACAAGAAGCATATAGAACCGACAGGTTCCGTCATGCTATACATCGTGAACCAATGTTTGTTAAATTAAGGACCTTTTAGTAACTTGTAAAGGTATATACTGGCTAGGCAACATGTTAAATTAAGACATCATGTGAAGGAAACAATAATTATCAGTCAATAAATGCTAGTTAGGCAACACATTAATTAAGTTCTCATGACACCAGCTGTTCATCAAAGTCCATTTAATTCCAAAAGAATGTTCCTAATTTAAAAACCAAACAAATCAAAAAGAGATTTCTTGTCTCATGTAAAAATCACACATGCAGGAAAAAGAAAAAAAGAACACACTGAAAATTGTCTTAAGCTTCTTTACTTACTGTCATGGTTGTTACTTATTGCATGTGAAAGGTAACCAACTGGTGCATGTGACAAGTTTTAGTATTATTATTTGTAACTGATCCATAAGCTAAAAGGACTGGCTACAAATAAAGATTTAATTAGCCAAATATAAAATATAAAAGTCGGAACTTGGGGTTTATTCCTTCCAATTTGAGCAAGCCTGAACAGGAAGAACTTGCTGTGTTCCTTACATAATAAAGGGGAAATAAAGGACATATCTACCATGTTGCACATTGCTGCCTAACAAGAAGATGTCATGCAAAGTGTACAATAATATTATCAATCAGCAAATATTAGTAAGATAACAAATTATCTAAGCTTTTACAATGTTACTTCATTATAAGAAATCGACTTTATTCTTTAATCATCTTACCCAATATGGCATAAAAATAGCTGTAGGAGGACTATCTCAAAACACTTTTCCTTAGTTATGCAGAAAGCATACTGATATAGTAAACAGTGAATTGCCTGAAGATTCTTCCATTAACTCTTCCTAACTCCTAATTTCTAAATACCAAAGACAACTAGCAAGCACACAAGCCAAGTTTGCCCTTTTTTTTATTACTATTTACATGCTTACCACAGGAGCCCTTTCCATGTTCAATATTTATTATTAGTACTGGTCAATTTCCTAAAATTGAACTTTCAGAAATCAAGGTGCATGACAATCCAACCTATATAATCATCCATAAACATCTGGAATTTCCACTAAACTCATAGCTATTTTAAGGATCTAACAGAACAAAAAAAAAAAAACATTTTATGTTCACCAACAGATCCAGTCTTAAGAATCAAAAGGTAGAAAGGTCTGCCAATTATAGATTATAAGTCCTCAAGAGACTAAACCTTTTCCAGAGTTGACATTTGTAAACAGATACAACAACAACTGAGACCAAATTCTTGCAATTGCATGTTTAAATTAGAAATCTAACAGAATTTTTAAAGAACTATCACATCCCACGAAGATGTAAACTAAAAAGCACTTAGTTACATCATTTTGATTACGCACATAATAAGCCTGAATATGTAGGTACTGCACCAAACTCCTGTAAGGCAGACAAAAGAGATCAGGAAGATCCAATTCCTTATAGCAATCAAAGAAAAGCAAAGGACTTCCTCCTCAAATAGAACTACAACATCTAATGGTGAAAGAATCAGGCCTGACCTCACCGGTGTGGCCGAAGCAGCTATGGAGGTAGTTCTCGTCCATCCAGTACTGGAGATCCCCCACCCAGATCGTCCGCTTCTCGTCCTCTGCCCCAGCCTCCCCGCCCTGCTGGTAGCGGATCGATTTCGACATGGGCGGCGGCGGAGGTGGAGGCGTCGGGGGCTGGTGGTAGGGCACGAAGGGGTGCCCGTATGGCGGCGGCGGTCCCATCATCGGGTGCTGCATCACCATCGGCGGCGCCGGGTACCGCACCGCCGCCCAAGGCTGCGGCGGAGGTGTGCGCCGCGGATCTACACCTGCCGCCGGTTGCATCGTCGCCGCCGTTGCGAGGAGGTCGGCGAGCGAGGCGGAGCCGCAAAGAGACGGAGGCAACCGGTAGAGAGAGAGAGAGAGCGAAGAGAGAGAGAGTGAAAGAGAGATCTCGTGGGTTGCGATGAAGGGTTTAAATAGGGAGGCGGCTTCCATGAGCGGTTTGACATCGACCGTCAGATCTCGATGTACGCGATCTAATCACCGTCGATTCGTTCTCGTGACTAGAGGGAGTCCCCAGCGCCGCGGTTTTGACCAGATCCGCGTTCATACCGGACTGCCACAAACGAACTCGGTGCCGGTTCGACATATAACGGACATGCCGGTTTAATTAATATTTACAGACACTAATGGGCCGGCCTGAAGTCCATGGGCTTTAGATTAATGGTCTGATATGTTACCCGTCGTTACATTATCTAAAATGTTGATCACAAAGTTGTTTGATAGATAACCTTCCAATATCTCAGATTTTATTAACTTATCAGTACACCACTAAGCATCTAAAAGTACTTTAGAATGGATTTTTTTATTGTTTTGGGTATGAAAGTGTGGGAGTGGAAGAATATATAGGAGGGCATGGACCATATTATTTATTTCATAATGAGACTGATGTGGGATAAAGGAACATGAATTTATGACTCATCATTGGATCCATTTTGTGATTTTTTTATTAATTGGATTTATTTGACAACTATAAAATTTCAGTTTCTCTGGTTTTAACTTAAACATCAAATTTCTTTGAACAGAAAAATTAGGTTAGATTATCAAATATTGTACAGTGAACAACTTATTTTGCTTAGTCATTAATTCTTTTAGCAGGCTATTGTTTTTTGTTATGAATACATATACACAGAAGGCCCTTTAAGTGGCAAAATAATTTTAAATAACTATTCTAATTATATATTTTAAAACAATTAAATGTAACTTGTCCTTATTTATTCTTTTTACAAATAATATAACTTTTTTAAAAATAAAATAAATACCTTACATGAAAGTAAACATGGAGTTACCTTGAGAAAGCCTGTTCAAACTCCCAAGAAGTAGGACAAATTTGCAGACAACCAAACATACAGTTGGATGTCTGTTAATCCTGCAGTCAAAAAGATCAACAAGCAAGAAAGTGAATCATTGCAACAGCAGCAGCAGTAACAACCACCAAAACCTTGTGACAATTCTTTCCATGGTGAAGGATAGGAATGCATAGATATGGGACCAGGAAGAAGATGACCTTGATATATAATAAATGGATCAGCAGTCCTAGAGTGAGTTCTTAGTCATCATCCTGCATCTCTTGTTGAAATAGGAAACCCTGAAACCTCATGGGGTACTGTAACCACCAACAAATCAAAAGCTTTCACCATCAGAGCATATTACTGAGATGGAGGGGTGGAAAAGCCTGTTGTAAGGAAGAAAGAACAAAGACACACTGGACTTATACCAACTGGTCTTGTTCTCACAATCTATTATTGTACTGACATGGGTTTATACACCATGATTTTTTTTACACTTGGTTGATATAATCATTTTATGCCTACCCAATGCCTCCTGTTTGCCATGGAACTTATGACTGCATGTTAAATGAAACAATCCATGTCATGTGTTTCTGCATTTTAGCAATTAAGTCTTACTTACAATAAGGAACAGACTAGGACCAACTTAGATCTCAAGAGCATGCATGAAAGCAGCTGTAAGTCAAGGAAGAACTTTTATATAACTCAGTCTGATATGACTACAAAGAGCTCCAAAAAATAAGGGTTATGTAAAACTTTGTGCTTTCCTTGATGAAGGTGATTCTCTTGGAATTTTAAGGAAAAAATTTGCTAAAAGAAAGATCAGAATGGATGACCATCGTGCTCTTTTTCCCTTGAATAATGCCACCTGCATTGTGGTAGGCAAGCAGTAACACTTACTGACTTCTGAGATGCATGTCTGCAATGTACTGGTATCAGAATCTTCATTTCTTGAAGAGTGGAGTTCCAGATTGCTATGCACAATAGACAAAGGCATCTTGTGTTGTCTCTGGATGTTCATGCTTTTGCCTGATCTAACCAAGCCAGACAACAGAAAACAGCAGGCAAATATGTGGATCAGTGTGGCCTTTTGGAATCAATTGTCAATCTCAGAGAACTGCCTCCCTCTTCTGCAGAATGGCATGTTGACATGATCAAGATACAATTCTAAGGCTTTTTTCAAAAACCTCACTAGCTTGTAAGAATTGATAAAATTTGTAACGGTTCTCACTTCAGTCTTTTTTTTTGTTTTTCATTAAAAAAGAGAAACCTTGAACTTTCAACTACCAGTCCAAGCTTTAGATCCCAGTTGTTTGGTGAGCCAAAGCAGTGGGGATCTGACAGATACTTCACCAAACATTCATATAGTTGACTTGCTCTGACATGCCCAACGAAAGTGTCATCCTTGGCACAAGAGAAAGTAGAACACCAAAAAATTTACAAGGACTGATAACCAAGTAACTTTTGCTGTACAAACTTAAATATTTAAGGCATCATGCAGTGACTTGACACCTTCTGGGAGTTTCCACTCATCTGAAAGCTAAGACCGTATCAACCGCTGCCATGTTTAGATTTTGACTGGTCCTAACTTGAGCAGCTACATGTGGCTGCATGGATGTACACATCCTAACCCCTGTATATGGTGAAAAGGATATACTTTACCTTGTGTAACATATCGAGCTGAATCCACTCTGGCATCAGCATATTCGACAATAAAACCTGTCTATGGTGAAAAGGATATACTTTACCTCGTGTAACATACGGCGCTGAATCCACTCTGGCATCAGCATATTGGACAATAAAATGTACCAGTTTAGGAGCTGACTTTTAATTTCGAGTGTACGATACGCACCACCTCTTCCTCACTGCATCATGTCCAGTCCAAGCTTTTGCTAGTCTGCAATTGACCAAATGATAGCCCAAAATTTATTGGTTATGAAAGCATTGACAGATTGATCTAATGTTCTCATTCAGTCATAGATTAAGTACAATGTACTTGTGATTGCATACCCATGTGTATCAACAAGATCAGCTTGTTCCATATCTTGGATCAATATGATGCCTCCAAACTGAGATGGGTTCTGAGAATCATGTTGGGCTTAAGCTAGTTAAGTTAAGATTGGAGAAAGCATGTCGAGAATCCATGGTTCTTCTGTTTGAGACTTCAGAAAGGAGGCCACTGGCATTCTGAGGACCACAAAAGCACTAGCAGAGCCCTTTCTGGTGTCATTTTAGTCTCAGTGACGTGAAAGTAAACTAAACCTGTTTCTCCTCTTCAATAGCTTTAGATTCCTTAGTGCTCTCAATCCCCACTCCTGTCCTTTTCCTGTATCCATTGTTGTAGACATGCATGGGTGGAGGAGATCCCATCTATCTTTTTTTCCCCCCTTTTTCTTTATCAAGGAGATGACTAGCCATGGAAGTTCCCTAACACCCTTATCATGAAAAAGGAGCAAAAATCTGTCCCATCCTTCTTAGGACCACAAGATGCACTTGATCTCAGTCTTCAGTCAAGTAATTTCTTTTGAGATCCTCACCTGCAGAGTGGAATGGATTAGAATGAACTAAACATTTTGGTTTTCCAGCAATTGTTATCTAACAGTATCCAAGGATTGACCTGAATGATTGCATGTAGTGAATCATCTGAGACACACAAAAAAAGTACACTGCCTAATCTAGTAGATGATTGAAGCATCTCCAAGTATCAAACACATGGTGCGCGTCAGGATTGTCCCCCTTCCCAACAGAGCAAAAGAAGAAGAGGAGGAAGACAGAAAGCAAGGAAGAAAGCTTTCTCCTAAGCTAGAAGACAAGCTATATTTGTAGCGTTCAGTGGTCCACCCCCCAGGCCTTTCACCTCGTTCTCCGCATGAACCCTAGCACCGCGGCCCCCTTGCAAACCTGATCCTGGCAAGAGAGACGAAGTATCAGGTTGGAGCCGTTCGACCTTGTTTTCTGTGCCCGATTGGAGTCCATGTGCATTCATTCTTGCTCAGACTTCCTCCGTCCCCAACGAGGAAGAGTACTTTCTTCCAAGTAAGGTTTCAGCTCAAGAACTGTGTTCGCGAGTAGGTCTTTAACAGTCCCACGTTAATTGCACATATATATATATATATATATATATATATATATATATATATATATATGTATGTATGTATGTATATGTATGTATATATATATGTATATGTATATGTATATATACATATACATATACATATATATATGTATATGTATATGTATATGTATATGTATATATATATGTATATATATATATCAAAATTTGATCATCAATTCGAAGTGATGTGTTAAATTAGTTTTCAATTTATTGATTATTGGTAAGAGATTTTCATAGAACTCACGAATCTATTCTTTGTAGTGTTAATTTTATTAATCTCTTCAATTGTTATTTTCGATAGACTTTTCATCATCGTCAAAAACTAAAATGGCATGCCTAATAATTATTATTATATATTTCATTTATAAACTAATTCTAATATAAATTATATGAATAATTATATATATATATATATATATATATATATATATATATATATATATAATATGTTTTGTAAACTACAGGAGTGTTCAATTTGATTCAAACTGAATCATTAAGAACTGTCTCGAATCAAATTATTTTTTCGGCTCAATTTGATTAATGTAAGACAGTCTGAACCCGAATTAATTCAGATATACCTAATCGAACCAATTTAAAGCAGGTTAATCTGATTTGATTCACCGATTAACTGATTTATACTTTTTAATAATTAAATTTTATTTTTTCAAATGAATCGATTTAATTCAATTGAATTGAATCGAAATCTTAATCTAATTAAGTCGATATGATAAGATTTATAAAATTGAACTCATATCATTTGTAAAATTAGATATTTGGGTGGTTTGATTAATCAGTTTGAACTAATTAATACGGGCTTAGGATAGTAAATACAATTGGGCTAATATTTTTTAAATTAAGTTGGATTCAGTTCGATTCGATTTAAATTAGTAAACTGAATGAAAGAAAAATACTTCCGAAATAGAATTATTTATAATATTAAAATTAAACTATTAATGGATCGATTCAGTCCAGGTTCGGTTCAGATCCGGTTTAATTTGATGATTCGAATTGAATACCCTAGTAAACGGGATGCGATAGCCTACTTGTTTTGTCATGGCTCCTCCTCACCTAACTAACGCGGCCGTTTCACCGGTCGTCACCGTTAAGGGGAGAGGCTGTCCCACGCCACGTCCCCTTTAAATCCCCAAAACCCGTCGCCAAATCGGATCCGCTCACCGGCTTCCCGCCCCTCATCTCGTTTACTGCGATCGAGAGGGATGGGGAAGAATTCGAGGAAGTGCGGAGGCGTCGGGAAACGAGAGGTGAGGACGAGGGCGGCGCAAAAGCTGGCCCTCGCAGTGGCGGCCAGCCCCCAGAGCCCGAAGAGGGAGAAGGCGGTCGTTAGGGAAGAGCGCCAAATCTCGAACCTCGAGCTCCGGAACCGCAGCGTCATCCTCAAGCCTCGTATCGCGAGATCCACCGCAACTTCCGCTAGCCGTCGCCGTTCCTGCCCCGAACTCGGTCGCATCTTTCGGTGTCCCAGCGATGTTTCATGCGAGCCGGCGGTGCCGGCACGATCGGCGGAGGTGAGTGGGACCACGGTTTCAAGCTTCCTCGCTTCTTGCGAGGCTATAATTCTTACCTTTCTCTCCTTGCTTGGCCAGGAATTGGACGCTACGACGTTCTACAGCTGCAATGTCGAAAGGTTTGGCTTCAAAATTTTCCCTCTCGTCCTTCTCTTTTTTGCCGGTTTACCGCAATTCCCACTCCAAATTTAGGGGAGAGATGATGGCCTCCAATAACCCTGATGAGGGAGCAAGCGACCCGGAATCGGCAGCGGAGAGGGAGTCGCGCAGGAGACCGATGGTTGTGGCAACGCCGTCGGAGACTGAGCTCGAGGACTTCTTCGCGGCGGCGGAGATAGACCTGCGTCGGCGTTTCACGCAGAAGTAACTCTCTCGCCTCCCTCGGCTCCAACGTCGCGCATGTTAGCAACTCCCAGTCTAAATTCCTTATCCCGAGCCGATCTTGATCTGTTAGTGTGGGTTGTTCCGGCGTGTCGCAGGTACAACTTCGACGTCGTCGAGGACGTGCCCTTGGCCGGACGGTACGATTGGATTCCGTTAACCCCATGAAGAAGGACGAGGAGAACGAAACAAGAAGGAAATAGAAACTATTTCTTCTTTTCCTTCTCATCATCGACATCGTGATTAAAATCGTCCGCAGCTCCTGCGCTCACCATCTACCAGATCGTCTCGCCTCATCGCCTCGTGGGGACGAGCGGACGTAGGAAGGTAAAGTCACCGCGAAAGGTAGTAGTACTAAACTACTAATACAAAAATCCCCACATGATTTTCCACGTGGCATGCCCCTTTCCTTGTTGCAAAAGCTGAGGCGAGTATTTTATTCCGAAAATTTGGTAAAAGGAAATTTGCAGCCTTTTTCTTGCTCTCTTTTTTATTGAATAAGGATATTTTTATAATGTGATGGACGATCGACGAGTTGAGGTCAAGAAAAATATTAGGCATGATTATACACATCATTCAACTATTAATAGATTGTAAAATCTTATGTTGAACTCGATGGTATAATATATTGACTCCTCATATCAACTTTTACGTTGATATTATATATATATATATATATATATATATATATATATATATATATATATATATATATATATATAATCGACCTGTGAGACTAAGTCTATATCTTGGTTGGGATCACATCGCCAACCTAAAATCTGATATGTTAGATAGGTAAAAGTGAGATATCGAACAAATAAAAATGGTGTAACGTATCAACAATTACTTATGTGTCATTGTCTCCCATATCATATGGGTACATGACTATTAACCTAATCTTAATCATTTTGGATCCGTGATTTAGATTGAACAAATCAATCATCTCATTTGATTGATGTCAAAGTTTGAATAACAAAATTATTAATACAAGCTCAACAAAACTAATAGTTATTCAGTGGTGACACAGGGAAAAAAAAAATATTTGGCGACTTTAACAAGTGTTCAAGCGATCAAATTCTGAGATAGCTGAAATAAGACAGGTGCCATTACAACTCTATGTATTAGGAAACTAAAAATACAACTCTTTGTTCATCATGTTCTTATTTGCGATTGGGTGTGGATTCTATGTATTGATCGAGCCACCGAACACGAAGCAAGTGTCTGGACTCTGGCTCGACGAGAGCGAGGCTTTGGTGAATGGTTTCTCGATGATGACAAATTATCATACGGGCATGGCTCAAATTTCATTCTGTTATCGTTTGAAAAAAAAAAAAAAGACACCTTTCTTACCTTCCTCAAATCAAGTGATAACTCGATAATCTTTTCGGTATTTCCAAACTGTTGTGTTCTTAGATTAACATTACAATAAATTATAATACATCGATTGAAACATGAGGTGTGATAGGGCGTATTTTGGCCGTATGTGTACCACCGACAGACGCTGTAGATCGATGCGATACCGTACGCCTCCAGAACCGCTGGGTGCACGCCATGTCAAGCTCCAATGGTGCGACTTTGCAGCTTGGCCACCCCAAGAGCTGGGGGCAGTGTCGTCTGACGCCGCTCAAGCACCCCGAAGACGCCATCTCATCAAAGAGGTTGTTCAGCCCTTAGAGCCAGTGGCCATATCGGACCATGGCCCGACCAATTCCCGCACGTAGGTATAAATACCCCCGACATGATCCAGGAGGCAGAGGAGGAAAAAATAAGATAAAAACCAATTTAAC
This sequence comes from Musa acuminata AAA Group, assembly GCF_036884655.1. Taxonomy (NCBI): domain Eukaryota; kingdom Viridiplantae; phylum Streptophyta; class Magnoliopsida; order Zingiberales; family Musaceae; genus Musa; species Musa acuminata. Next base: position 30,341,635 of record NC_088347.1, read on the forward strand.
TTGCTTGTCGGAGGCCAAAGTCGGGACACACCCGACGAAGGCCCTTTTGCAATGAGGTGGTCGTCATCAAGCCGCAGGCGACCCAATGGCTCGGATCCGACAAGTGCCAATCTCATCTCCCGTTCCAAAGAGGAGCTCGCGTGGTGCGGAAGGTCGCCTTCTATCCTAAGGACGAGCGGACACGTCTTCCCACAAACGAAGCTCGGGGTCGACCGACCTCGGAAAGATAACCCTCGCATTCCCATCAAAAGTTTTCGACGTCGGCACGTGAGTCTAACCATGTTGACTCATCAGTCACGGTACCTTTGTTTCTCAACAAGATGAAAATATGATTTTTTCCCCAGTTATGTGGTACCAAATCAATTTGAACCAGAAGAAAAATGGATTGGATTAAAGTTTAAGCTAGATTTCATCTACCGCTATTCTTAAAAGTATTATTATCTTATTATTATTTTTTAAGTCAAATTGAAATAGAAATTTAGATGCTTTGTTTTGCAAATTTTCGGATATCATTTTGAAAAGTGTCCATAGTCATGTTTATAGTTAATTATTGTGTTTCAAGAATGAGTTAGTATACATCAAACTAGTTATTATTTTATTTAAAATCATATATTTATAGTAGAAAGTTCAAATTTTTATTGGATGCATTAAAGAAATCAAATACATAAATTTTAAGAAATAAATGACTAGTTTATGATAATTATTTAAGATCAGGATCTAATTATGGTTCTTATAATTATAAGGATCTGCTTATAGTTGAGGTGTAATATTTTTGGAATTTAAATGGATATAGAACATCAGATAAGAATTAGGTTCAGGAATTAGTCTGCAAAAGTACTCGTGGTTGCGGTTCTCACAAGCGGGTGCGTACGCGACTCGGTTCGAGGATTCATCGATTCGGATTCAAACTCGGAGTTGTCCGGTCGACTCTAACCCGGTTCACGCGCTGCTGAAGAACAGACAGGTTTGTTCGAACTGAAATCGAAGGGACTCGCGGTCGATTCCGTTCGGTTCGGTTCGGTTCGGTTCGTATCCGGCCGTGGAGGTTCGGTCCGTTGGAATCGGAAGGCAATTGAGTGGACCCCAAGTAGTCCAGCGGAGGGCATCCGCCGCCCAAAATCGCGCGGGAAAACCATGAGGATATCATCTCGGTTCGCAAAAAGCCCTTTTTTGATACTAATCCCTCTTATCGAATCAACTGGTGTCACGAGCCCGCGCCGACGCCGCTCTCCCTCCATCGCGCTCTCTGCCGGTACAATCTCTCCTCCCTCTCTCTGCCCCTGTTTCTCTCTTCTTGGGACCTCGGTCTGGTGGCAGCGGGGCCGCCGGAGCGTGCTTTCCCGACCGGCGCTAGCCCACAGGCGGGGTTTTGGGTCCCCAAGTGGCCACACCCCTTTCTTTCTCCTTCGCCCCCTTTCCATTTCTTTCTTTCTGTTTCATGTGCGGGACGAGGATGTGTCAAATTCTCTCTTTTGTCGTTATTTTGCCTCTCAATTTCTGTAGCTATATTATGGGCTGTTGATTCTTTTCTAGTGGTGTTGATCTACAAAGTTTTAGTTTAGATTCTGCTTGCACTCGGTTTGAGTTATGTTCTAACTTATTATAGGTACATTAGCTATATACTGAATTTTACTTACGGATGCATAAGCATTATACTTTAGCGAATGATATGCTTAATACAGAATTTTCACAATATAATCAGGGAAAATATTGAAAAGTGATATTGTGGTGCTTCTCCAGTTCCCACTCTGATCGGAATTGACTCTTCAGGATATAATCTTAGGATCTTATGCACTGTCTTAGGATCTAATAGTGCAAGATGCTATGCATACATATTCTGAAAATGTAAGCTATTTTTTTGTTGTAATCACCGATGATTTTTTCTCCCTTGTTATCATGAACAATGTGTTACTTTATTTAAATTATTAACTTTTTTTGTTTGTTTAGTATGGCAAAGGAAATGATTAAAATCATTTTTTTTAATCATGTGGACAAGTTAAAAATTTTGTCAATCAATTTAATTATAAAATTGTTTATTTTCTAATGAGCAATGTGAGCATTAGAAAGTAAATAGTTCAAATTCTATTTTTGTGTGCGTACCCTAAGAAATAAATATTATAATTCTATTTTTGTATGTGAATATAAAATAAAAAAAAATAAAAAAATAAAAATATTAAATTATTGATTACATTTTGTGGAGAGTTCATCTTCTCTTATATAATGGGGGCTCCTTCATTCCTCATCAAACCTATAGTGGGAGGATTAAGTAGAGGATTTTCGATAGGATCTTTTATTTTTTTGTTATCAACTTTTATTCATATTTTAAAATCATTAATATCAGAATTATTATAATTTGTATGATGCATAATAATATTTTATTTTAAAATTTTATAATTAATAAATAATGATCATGAATTATTATGTTAGAATGATTAGCTAATTTAATAATAGTTCTAATTCTTTTAATTATACATTTATTTTTCAAGAAATTATGTACGAATTTTTATGCTTTAATTAGTTTTAAATTTGAAATCATGAATCTAAATTAGTTAGTTTATGAAAAAGAATGGATTTGAGGTTAATTATTATTTTATAATATTTTAAAATAATATAATCTAATTTAATAAAAAGAGTTAAATTGGGGTTTGACTTGAGTTAAGTTGGGGTTTGACTTAAGTTAAGTTGATTGGCCATATCAGTTAATGTGGCCACTGGCTAGGCATGACCTAGCTTGTGTGGCTAGATATAGTCCAACCTATACGGTAATGCATGACCCAACTTATATGATCAAATACAATCCAACTTATATGGCTAGGTATGATTCAACTCATGTGGTTAGACACGACCCAGCCCATGTTGCCAGATATAACCTATGTGACCAGGCATAACTCAACCCATGTGGCCAAGTATGGTCAATAGTTTTGCATAACTCAACTCATGTGGCCAGGTTTAACTCAACTCATATAGTTAGGTGTAACTTAGCCTATGTGGTCAGGCATGATCCAACCCATATGGCCAAGTTTAGTTCATCCCATGTGGTTAGACATGACTCAGTTTGTGTAGCTAGGTATAGCACGACCTATGTGGCTAAGCATGATTCAACTTATGTGGCTAGGTATGACCCAACCCATATGACCAAGTACAACCTAGCACATGTGGTCAAGCATGACCCAACCCATGTAGCTAAGTACGACGTAACTCATATATCCAAGCGTGACTTAACTCATGTGGCCAAGCACGTCTCAACACATGTGGACGGGTATATCCTAACTCATGTGGTTAGGTATGACCTAACTCATGTGGCTAGGCATGACCTAACCCACGAGCCAAGCGTAACTCAGTTTAGTGGTAAGGCTCAACCAAACTCGTGAATGAGGCTTAGCTCAACTTGTGAAGCTAGGCTCGCCTAGCTATGCAATTGGCGCTAGAAATGTTGTCGCTCCTTTATTCAGCCCATTGTACCTCAACTTAATTTATTATTTGGGACAGATATATGTGACGCACGTGATCCATCCAAGATTTAGATAGGTTAGTTTGGTTTAGGCTAGCACTATCCGATATAGTTCAATTTTCTCTCTTTATTGGTTTGAGCTCGTTAGTTGATTGAATCAGGTAGGTTTGATCGGTTGAAGCCAGTTTAGGGTGATTCCTAACCAACTTGATTGGTTTAAGTTTATTTGACTTAATTGAAATCAATCAAATCTAATTAAACCAATTTATATAAGGATTTGAGATTAGTTCTACTAAGTCCTAATTGAATTAAATTTGATTCAAATCAATTGGGCTATTTTGATTAGGGTTTTGATTGATTAAAGATTATTGAAAGATTGATGCCTCATGTCTTTATGATTTGATGAACTTAAGTCTTATTTAAAAATATTTTTTTAAAAATTATTAGTGATTTTCTCTTTATTTTTTTAGATTAAATTGATAATATTGATGTGATTGTTACCATGTAGTATATGTTAATATGTTGAGTGATCCATGTTGGAAGTGCAACTCATGAAAAGAGCTACAGATTTATCATAGCGCACAACCACCAATGGACATAATCTAGTAGGTTATACATCAAGCATTATACATCATAATATTTTATCATACTACTTCATGGATGCATATATGAATGAATGGATGAATGATCATGGTTGACTATGAATCACTGTCGAGAGCAGATAGTGCGATTTCTTTAGGGGGTTAGTAGGTCGTTAGACGTGATGGTTATATGATTATTTCATTTGTCATTGAGAGGAACGTGTTCTCACTTAGGTGGGTGAGAGATATCACTCAATTTGTCGTTGGGAGGAATCCATCCAGTAGAGTAAGTCTCTCCCTTCGCTATTGGGAGAGTGCATCATCGGGTGTGATGCACGCTTTTGTTATCTGATTGTAATGTATGTCATTGAGATATGTTGCATGTAACTGATGTATGATTTTGTTTACTGCATAAGAGTTATTATTGTTTTTCTGAAACATGAGTTTTATAATGAATTGATTTGTATCATTTGATATTAAATTATTAACATTTGTATATATTTCACGTGTATTGAGGATTAATTTTATGATTTTTAAAATGTTCTTACCAGCATGTGTGGTTATTGATGCATTTTTATCATATATTTGTTTTCAGACTAACATATTATTTTTGCAATAAATCTAAGGCTTGGGTGGAGGAGATTTTTTTATCACTTGTGATCATACTAAGAAGATGTGATTCTTTTTTTTCAGTTAAAAAAAAATAGTGTTGTAAAGCAAATGATTCAAATTCAAAGATAAAAAAAGGTCTTCTGTAAATTATGAACTATGAAATAATAATTTATTTATTTTTATAAAATTGGAATGTGACATTTGTGCTATGGACAATATTTCTATTATTAGTGTTGTGCTATGGATAATATTTCTATTAATAGTGTTAGGCCTAGTGTGCTTTATTATTTTGTGAACGAAAGTAGTAAAGCAAGCAAACTTGTTCATGGTTCTTTTTTTCCTTTACGTCCATCTAAACAATTATGTTCTCTTCTGTTCTCAGGAAACAAACTTTGAGAGACGAATTTCCAAATATAAAAACAAGAGAAGCTGTTCCTTGAACTCAATCTTGAAAGCAATTTATTGAGAATACATTCAAATGAAGATTAGACTCTAAAGAAACAACGATTGCTGGAGAAGACGTAGGACAAGTTGAGATGGACCTGAGAGTTGGTGAGGAGGTTCCTATGGAGGAGGATGATGAGTTTACGCTTTCAAGAAATTACTTCCTTGCTAAAGAGGGTTCCACTTCCAGGAAGAAATCTGCTCGAAAGCTTTCCGACATCGATCTTGTTGACGAACAGGTTCTGATACAACTCATATGATATAATAGAGTATTTGTTCCATTTTTGTTATCCTGTCCTTGTATTGTTGGTGTTTGCTATGGATGTTTCGAGACCTAGGGTAATATGGTAGTATTAATGGATTATAATTGTTTTCCCAAAAAGGAAGCTATTGGATGGAAGGGAAAATTTTCTTTAAGAAAATCTTTATTTAGTGGCCATTGAACTATCATGGTGAGCGCTTCAACCTTTAGGTGAAAGCATGATTCACTTATCTTTTATCTAATGTCTATTTGTTGATAGTAGATTGATTAAAGTAGTCTTTTACTGATGCACCAGTGTCATTGGTCATGTTCTCATTCTTTCTGGTTTATCTTTTTTTGTAAATTTTCATGAATGCATCTCGTATTTTGAAGCTTTGTACAGCAGCGTTGAATCTTTTATTCTAACTGCAGCAATTCCTTTTTATCTTAGGTCCTTCGAATGGCAGTCTCTGCTATTAAACCAAAGCATGAGAAAGAAATAGAATCTTTGCTTAAAAGCTATAAGGATCTGTACTCTAAGTGGCTTTTCGAGTTGAGGTATGTATACATGCTTTTGTAGATTTTGATGATTCTGGGTGGAAGTTCTCAAGACTTAAGGGTATCAGTGACTCACTACATTCTGATTACAGAAACCTTAAGAACTAAGCTTATCCAGAGTTCATCAAGTTGTCATAGAATAAACCAAATTGCTTCATTTTGTGTTCAATAGCCTGTCACACTATTGGAGTAGCAATTTATATTAGAAACATGTATCTTGTTGCAGGTGTGGTTTCGGCCTCTTAATGTATGGGTTTGGTTCTAAAAAGATCTTGCTTGAGGATTTTGCTTCGACGACACTAACTGATTATGGAGTAGTTGTAATCAATGGCTATCTTCCATCAGTCAACATTAAACAAGTACCATTTTTAACAATTATCGTACAATTATTCTTTGCAGCTTTCATGACTTTTGTTTGACATATTTTGTTAGTTTTAATCGGCAAAATAGGCACTACATAGTACATACTATATATTTTGTTGGCCTTTGGTTGTCATCTGAATTCTTAAAATTTCCTATAGATTGAGAGAATGGTTGTAAGTTTCCACTAATTTTCCGTTAGGGTCAAATGACATAATAGCCCAGAGCAATGTCCTCAAAAAAAAAAAATCTCTAAGAAGGAAGGTTTGCGGTGCCTCAATTATTTTTACTTGCATCTGGATTCATCCTATAGTTTGTTATGTTCATAAAATCTTACTAGAAGAAGGCAACCACCATCTACAAGCCAACCTGTGGGTTTAGTGATGTCACCAGGAAGTACTGATACCTAGCTGCACATCTAGAGTCCTACTTGTTGTAATTGATACATGTGGTACTCGATACCTAGCTGCAGATCTAGTCACCAGGAAGTGCTCCTGAGAACAAGTCAGTCAGTTTCATTGTTATAATTGATACGGGTTGTTGTCACATCAGGATTGTGCATTTTGAATTCATAATTTCTTTTTTTGTTGGTATGTTCTGTCAGAAGTTGTTGGATTTAGTAGTTTAGATCCTAGAAACTACTCCATAAGTGATTAGATTTTAGCATGTACATCTTTCATTTGAATGAATCTTTTGTTGAAGGTTGTGATAACTCTAGCTGAAGTCCTCTCGGACCAGTTAAAACACAAGAGGAAGAATTCTACAGGAAGCAAATCCAGAACCCAACAACCTTTTAGTTCCCAGTCCATAGAAGATCTTCTTTCCTTTCTGAATCTGCAACTTCCTGATGACAATGACTGCTTCATATGTGTGGTCATTCACAATATCGATGGGCCTTCATTGCGAGATTCCGAGTCGCAACAGTATCTTGCACGAATAGCAAGCTGCTCTCTCGTTCGTATGGTTGCATCCGTTGACCATGTGAATGCCCCTCTTTGTAAGTTTTGATTGACCTAGCAATTTCTGTTTTCTCCTAATGCACATTTCTGAGTTTTTCCCCCCCCTTTAAATTTAGCTTGAAACTCTTATACGTCGGAATTATTCACATGTTCTTAATTTTGTTCATATAAACGGAAGTCGGAAGATACTCCAATTTATGCATGCAGTTTCTTCTTTCCGAAGTCTTCTGCTTAAAAGTTCTTATGTTTTCTCATGTTTGCTTGATTTGCTTATAGTGTGGGACAAGAAGATGGTTCATACTCAATTCAACTGGTGCTGGTATCACGTCCCAACCTTTGCGCCCTACAAGTTCGAAGGAAGTTTTTTCCCATTAGTTCTTGCTAACTGTGGCAACTCCCAGACTACAAAGACTGCTTTGGTTGTCCTACAAAGTTTGACACCCAATGCACAGAGTGTGTTCAAAATTCTTGCAGAATACCAGTTGGCCCATGAAAAAGAAGGCAAGTCGCAAAAGCATCATATTCTCGGGTTTATCTGCAGGTGATCTTGACATGTTTCATCTCTCATGTTTCTTTCCAGGCATGCCTATTAACGCCTTGTACACCAAATGCCGTGAGCGCTTCCTTGTCAGCAACCAAGTGACTTTGAATTCCCATCTGACAGAGTTCAAAGATCACGAGTTAGTGAAGGTGGGAAGGCACGCAGATGGCCAAGACTGCCTTCACATTCCTCTTCCTTGTGAGGCACTCGGGCAGCTGTTGCAAGAACTGGGATAAGCTGGTTTCTTTTGGCTAATTGTTTCCCCCAACCTCATAGTGTCTGTCGTTCCATCTTTGAGCTTAAAGTTCTGATTCTTCAGGTTTTCCAGTTGCTTTATAAATTATCAGGAATTTGAGCATGTAAATTTGACAATTATTGACTAGGAAATGGTTGCTCATACAATCTAATCATTCAATCACACAGTTACTCATGAAGTATTAGCTAATTATTACTATAGTAAAATGGAAAATAACCTTCAGCATGGAATGCAGTATAGCTGATGTTATTTTAATGGGCATTGATGACATTCTCAACAGCTGTGCATGTGTTGTGTCGGATGGAAGATGGTGGGGGCTGCAAAGAAACAAATAATGAACTAAGAAAAAAATCCCTCGATCTCATTCTGGTCAACACGACGACCGACGTCGCCTTCGTTTGGCGTTCGCACGTTCCGCCGCGGTGACAATCGACGGTGGATACGTTGGCAAAGTGGCGTTGAGGTGATGCGAGATCTGATCTCTGTCTGTGACCGTGAGGTCGCGCTCGCAGGATATTAAAAATGTGTTCTTTTTGGGTTTTTCTTGGTCTTATTTATTAGATTATGTAGTTTTATTTAATTAAATAAAATATATTACAGTTTTGATTGAATTTTGTTGGAAATATTGGTCAATAAAAAAAATAAATTATGACATTAATTTTTATTAGGGATTACCTTAATAAAAAATAGTCTCTTGATTATTTATTAGTCACTCAGATAAATTATAAATATATTCTTATCTTTCCTTAATTTCTATATGGTTACTTATAATAGTCAGGAGAAGATAAATCTAGTTCTCTTTGTATATCACTTCCTTTGGATTCAAATCGATGATATGTTTGTAATCATAAAAAAGATATTCTAAATGATATCAAAAAATATACATCCTAAATCTAATCAATTGTTATTTAATTTTAATTCTAACATTAAATTTTTTTTATAATGGCATAATTAAAGTTTTTATACTTATAATTATTATTAGAGTCTATTTTGTAATCAAATGCCCCGTATCATAAAAGTATTAGATCTGTTTTGTGTTATCACCTTTTGCTCATAAAGAGTGATCTAATATATTTTATATCTTAGTCATCTTCTGGTAAGCGATCAAGGTTTTTCGCTCATGTGGGTGAAATTGTGTACGAAAGATTGATGCTTAATCTGGGTTGATGGGCTATGTCAACAGCATTATGAAGGTCAATGGCTTACCTTGATTACTAGTCTTATCATGGGTTATGATTGTGCTAGCAACAATGCTGCATGCAACGACTACATAAGCCATAGCAATGCTACGTGCGGTGGCACAAGAGGGCGACGATGTTTAGTGTTCCATGGTAGGTAATCATTGGTGAGCGGTCACTTGTGTTGTTCGATGACTTGCTATCAATGATGGAACAACATAGGGTGATAGCCTGCTTTATCATTGACCCTTGTGGGCAACAAACTATTATTGGTGGTGTTGTAGGGAGTCCTGATGATGAGACTCTGGCCGCTAGCATTGATGTGGGCTAGTTCTAGTAGTGACTAAGGGTGATGGTAGTGTCTTGGCATGAGGCGCTATGATGAGGAGTCATATGATTATCGTAGGGTTGCTCTCAAAGTGGTAATAAAGACTTGGGTAATAGCGATGTTGTGATAACATTATTAAGGGTGATTGTCGCATGAGGTTATGGCGCGCTACGACAGGAAGGATTACTGCTGAGTATTATCATAGCAATGAGATTTAGTGATAATAGTATCGCGGGAGGCCACAGGATGTCATGGTGAGATAAGAGGCATCATGACAAGAAAGTGTTGTCACGAACGACATGTCATAACAGTGGTCATCAACATCAATTTAATGGTAGTTAAACCCCAATACGGGTGTCACAAATGAGGTGCGTAGGGGGATGGTTTCTTATAGAAATGTGTTTGTTCACGATAGTGTTGTCGGAGATCACAAGGCTTAGAACATTGGTTTGAGTGTTGCTCACAAATAATAACCCAACGTTGGTTCGACATACGCAATCGACTATGCAACACCTCACATGACATCAAAAAGCTTCTTGGGCAGTGGTGATTTGGGTACTACTCTCAGTGGCGACACAAAGGGCGGCCACGAGGCACTTTGATGCAATGTGCAAGGCGGATTGTGCTGTGACATATGACTACATATATCTAATTCATATAACTTATTAAAATTTTATCATCTTTATTGATAACTTATCGAAATATGACTATATATATATCTAATTCATATAATGTTTTAAGCTCTTGACACCATTATATGTATATAAATAAATTTGAGAGATAATTAGATAAAATGATTAAAAGTTATTAAATAAGGGTGAATTTTATGGATGAAAATTAGGATTTTAATCATTTTGCTAGATTCCTATAGAATAGTGAATTGGTGGGGGTGATAATATTGAAATCTAATATTGGGGAGATATAGATTGATGCTCCCTTTATGATTTGATTATGGTAAATAATAAAATAATATTGATAAACTCTTACATAACATTAATATAACATTAAAAATCTTAAAGAAAATTAAGACATGTCATTTTTTATGATTATATGATGTATGCATAGAAACTAAATTATGACATAGATATTAAGATGATCCCTTATTATTTTCACAAGTTATAAAAAAAAATAATTCTGAAAAATGATGTGATACAATGAAAGAAGAGTTAAAACTAATGGACCAAAGTGATGTCTAAAAAATTATCAAGTTGTCTAATGATTATAAAAGAGTTATTTATAAAATGATATTTAAGACTAAACATGACTCAAAGAGTAATGAATGAGAATCTAGATAAAAAAATTTAATATGAAAAAAATCTAAAGGATAGTTTAACTTAAAAAATTAGGAAATCTATTTGTAATCTTAAATAAGCTTCTAGTCAATAATATATAAATTTTCATAATATTATTATTTACTTTATATTTAAATAAAATATTATTGACCAGTATTTATATTTGAAGGTTAGTAAGAACAAGTTTATTATATTGGTCTATGAATAATATATTTGCTTGCAAGCAATGATCTTGGTTTATTGCATAAGATCAATATATTTCTCATCAAGAATTTTAAGATAATTGATATGAATAAAACAAACTATATGATATTTTGATATTTAGTGATATATTTCAAAGATTGTTACGACTATCTAAAAAGAATATATTGATCGAGTCTTGGAGAGATTTAGTATCCAATTTTGTTCAGTTAATGATATATTTATTATTATAAGTGAAAGTTTTAGTTAAAATCAATATCATAAAAATGATTTGGAAAAATCAAATAAAAAAATTTCTTATGAATGTACAATTGAAAGTCTATTATATGCTTAAACTTATACTAAACCAAATATCACTTTTATAGTAAGAAATACTAGGTAGATTTAGAATTACTTAAAAAAAATACTGAAAGACCACATAGTAATAAAATATCTATAAATGATAAAGGATTATATGCTATCAAAACGATAAAATTTTCATTAGCTGATTCTACAAATTATCTCGATAGTTAGAAAATCTACTTTATGATTTATTTTTATATTATTTAGAGGATTAATTTCTAAGAATATTATATTATAAATTTTATTATTGAAAATTATAACATGCTTTGAGATCACTAATCAAGTTTCATGATTATACAATTTTATTTCAAGACTTAGGATGATAGGATTTAATTCAGAAATAACTAATATCAATTGATAACTTGAGTTCTATTGCTAATCCATTTACTAGGGCATTACCGTCTAAGGTATTTTAAGAATAAGTTGAAATGAGTGGGTTTGTGGGCAACATATACAAGATATAGTAATACACATTTGAGTGAATATTATAATTGATATTTTTGTTTATGTAATTAAAGTTATTTATTTTAGTTATCCCATTCATATTTCTATATATATTGAATGTGATAATAGGATTATCTTAATAAAATAAATTACATATATCATTATGGACTCCATTAGAAAAGATTAATAATATTATGATATATAAAAGAGAATATGCCATTGATGATATACAATCACTATGATTAATATTGATAATCAAACTTAATATAATATTATCATATTTATTAGATTTATTGACTTCTTTATAAAATTTGTGTAAAATATTTTTCCAAAAATTTAAAATTTAATTAAAAGAAAATTATTTTTAATTAATTTTTTAATTATGATTTTAATTTTTTTTATATCTTATCAATTAATGGGCCTTATTTAATTGGATAAGGTATATTAGATTGGATTTTGATTAGGAATATCAATTAATAGAAAGTAAGTATAATTATAGTAACTTTTTTTTTATTGAGGATGATGGAAATAATTCTACTAATTGCTTATTTTAGATACTATGCTCTTGTATATAACAGGATCTCCTAAGGATTATATATAAAAAATATAAATATATTTTTATATGGCTTTAGTATTTGTTCTATCATTTCTAATAACCCTAAGAAGAAGAAGGATAAGAGGAAAGGAAAAGATAATCTAATTCTCTTTATTTTTTTGAAGGTATATTTAAGATTGATATTCTAAATGATAGGGACAAGTATACGTCCTAAATTTAATATATTATTATTTAATTTTATAATTTTAGTATTAAGATTTTTTCATATAATAATAACATGAGTGTAATTTTTATGTTTACATCATTAGCCGCGAGAATTAAAATGGATGTTGCGACCCTCACCTTTTATTATTATTATTATTATTATTATTCGAATATGCTTCTATTCCTTGGGGATGATCGGTAATTTTGATATGCTTACTGCCCTTTTCGTGTGGGAGGGGTTTTTGTTTGGGTTCGAGGATATCGTAGAAATCACATCTTGACGAGATTTCGTGATTCTTTGATCTACATTTTGCTCCTCTCAACTCATTCTTCTGCTGTTTCCCATACATTCTTCAAGTTCATGCATCTTTCAGGTTCTTAGATATTTCGTTGGGAAGGTTCCATGTTTTTTGGCAGACTTGTTGCCTTTGATGACGGTTCCTTTGGGCCGCGTCTGTGGGCGTGAGCTGATTTGCTGATTCCGGCGGCTTGTTCAGTGTTTTTGGTGAATCCCTCCCTGCAGGTGATTTGTTGGTTATGATTCCAACCGTGCGGAAGGTGAAAATTCTGGGAAGATGTATGCCGTGGAGAAGATCGGCAGCTACATCTCCCGAGGAGTGTATACCGTCTCGGGCCCCTTTCATCCGTTCGGAGGAGCCGTGGACATCATCGTGGTCCAGCAGCAAGATGGGAGCTTCAGGTCGTCGCCATGGTATGTCCGGTTTGGGAAATTTCAAGGTGTGTTGAAGACAAAGGAAAAAGTTGTCAAGATCTCTGTTAATGGTGTTGAAGCTGGATTCAGTATGTACTTGGACAATAAAGGAGAGGCCTTCTTCCTCAGGGATGTGGAAGTTGGGGGACAAGATTTCTTCTTGTCACCGCCAACTTCTGGGGATGAGACAGAGGGAAGGCTAAAGAATGGGCAATTCAAGAGAACACAGAGCTCTAGTGTTGCGGATGGACAGAAGGAGGTAGTCACCCGGCTGGATGATGGGAATGGACAGCTTGTTACTCGAACGAATTCGAGGCGATCTACGATTTTTGGCCTTGTGTTCGGCCAAAAGTCGATCAGAGACATTGAAGAGGCTGGAAATGTGGAGAGAATTAGCTCACTGGAGCGTGCAGAGATCGCAGCTGACCTCTTGGAAGTGAAGTGGTCAACCAATCTGATGTCTGGTGACCGGAAAACTGATGATACTCGGGTGAAATCTTCTGAGAAAACCGAGATGAATGTTAGTGTTTTTGATAAGGAACAAGATCCTCGGACATCTTTAACAAATGATGATTTACATTGTGAAGGAAAGCTTAATTCTCACGGTGAGGGGAATCCGGATGATACTTTTAGCGAGAGAATTTTTAGCAGAAATTTTTTAGAAGAAGCGATAGATGGTAGCCCTTCATGTCTAAGAGTCAGTGAGGAGACTATAGAGATACATACATTTGATACTGGTGATAATGCAGATCAAAAGAACTCTGAATTTGTCTTTAGGAACCCTATTGTGGAGCCTAACTTAAATTTTGATGGAACTGGTGATTCTTTTGTTTCACATGTTGAGGGACAACATAGCAACAACATGCTAACAGAAAAAAGTTTTGAAGAGATAACCTCCCATGAAGAGGTTGTGCAGATTTATGCTTTGGAGATTAGTGATACGGCTGATCGGAACAAGTTAATCTCAGACTTAGTAACAGTACAATCAAGTGAGGCTGATGCTCCAAATCTTAATTCAGCCACATATTATGATGATACCGCACAGCCTCATAATGAAAGCCATGTGGGTTCAGTAGCAGGTTTTTCTTCATTTGAAAGTGGAGAACGGGAACTTACTTCCTTCAGCTACTGTGGGACTATCGAAAGTTCAACCGTTAGCTTCGATATTTCAGATGACGAACCATCTGTACATTTGGGCCTTCTTTCTAGTGGGGCTGAGCATTGTGAGAATGAATTTTTGTATGACACAGATAACATGGTTCAAGAGGCAAGTTATTTATCAGAGACAGGTGCATTACTACGTAAGGAACACTTGGATGGTTGCAATAACCAGAAATTGGAAACATCCATAATTAGCGAGTATTATTTGTCTGAAAAATCTCAATGTGACTATCCCAGAAATGGGGCCTTCAAGGATTCAGATAATGACGGCTTTAACACAGAATCCGAACCCAATTCAGGCTCTGATCAAATCTCAGGTGGTATTCCCTTCTTATATAATCAACAATTGCAAAGCTGTGAACATGAGGTAATCTTTATGGATGCCATGGCAGAGGAATCTTTTCATGACAAAGAAACCAACTTTCAGCAAATTGATTTTGTTGGGATTCACTCTCAGATGGCGGAAAGAGATGCTGCACAAGACACCTGTTTTCCTTCTCTCAAATTCAATAATCCACTTATTTCTGGTGCTTCTGCAGAATCACATAGCATTCCTGAAATTCCCAATTCCTGCAACTCGAGCAATGTAACTCATAAGATAGAAAATTTTGATTTAGATGATAATCCGAAGAGGTCTTATTTTTTCGAGGAGATTAATGCTGCTGGAGATTTTAGCCTCATCTCTGGGCCTTCAGAAGTAGCTGAACATAGTGTTCCCTGTTCTGAGAGCTCGGAGGATGTTCAATTTCCATTCAGTGACATTCACAATTTTAGTGCTAAAGAAATTGACACCGAGCTATCAAATAATAATAAAGTTGTTCATGCAGAACATCTACCGACACTCACCGCAGAATTTCATCAAGAAGAGCAAAATTTGCATCTCAAGAGCCATAAACAGTCTCTGGAGGGAATGTCTGATGTCTTAATGTCTCGTTCTAGTCCGACAAGTATTCATGGCTGTAAGACAAGTTCTGGAGAAATCGAACTATCATCTATATCATTGCCCATTATCTGTCGTCATATTAGGGATCTTGAAGGATCTGATATTAATCATTCACTGAGTTGCTCATTGAAATCAAAAGCTGACATATGTAAGCTGGATGTGCTTACGAAAGAAGATTCGAGCTCTTCTGATTTGGTGGCAGAGCCTCAAACAGAACTAACTCAAGGATATTCATCTGATGCAGCTGATACTGCTATCTCCATTAAAAATGAGGAGGAACAGAAAGGCACTTTGACAAATGCGACAGTTGGTAAATGAAACTATGTCTTAGCCATTTCTATGATCATATGAGCACGGATTGTTGGTTTAATATTTGTTAAATTCATACGTAGTTTTATGTCAAAATTTTTTAGGATTTTAATTTGATATACATAATTTGGAAGCAATATTTGTCAAAATTGACATGAATTTAACTGAAGAGAAATGTGGTTGTTTGTTCATTATGATATAGTATGTTGTTTGTTGCCTGACCATATCATGGTAAAAGATGATTGAAGCATAGAGTATCTGATAGTTTCATCCAAGATTTTATATCTTTGTCTGACTATTGGTTGCGCCAACCAGTCATATGTTGATATGGTTCTAGATACCTGTGGTATACCAACCTACACCATCTGATATCACCGAAAAACAATAAAAGTTTATATATTGATCAGGTAGCAACTTATATGGTTTGTTATCGATCAAACTGGTAATTAATGGTCGTATGTATCAATCTGACTGAAATTTGAAACCTTGATTTCACCATGGTTAATTTTGATCATAATGGTCAGAGCTGGATTAATTATGAATATATTGATAACTCCTGAGGGGCAGTTACAAAAATGTAACTACAACACTACGAAGCTGGATAAATATATTGATAATTTTTGAGGGTCTATTGCAAAAAAGTGACTTTAGAAAATTGCCTATATTTTTCTGTGTCTGCTTGAAGAAATCATCTATTGGTTAAATTAGCAGAATTGTTTACCAAAGAGAATGGTTGTTTCGTACCTACTCTGGTCAAATGTAAAATTGGTACTCCGGTCATGGTGTTAAGTTAAACTATATATTTGATTTTATGGAAAATTTTCCTAATGATATTTTACATTGCATGCTTCTTACAGAGTTATCCCTCTGCAAACACTTGTTATTTGAAGGGATGGGGGCAGATGCTGCTCGTCAGGTATTTAATTGTGAAAAGGTGAATTTGGAGAAATTCTCTACCATTGGTCCTTCTCTTGTGAAGAATGACAAGCTTGTTGTCAGAGTTGGTGATCAATACTTTCCATTTAATGCAGCTGCACCTATTATTTTGGGAATGATTTGTTTTGGTCAGGAAAAAATATTTGAGCCTCAAGGTATGATACCTGTGGATGGAGCTGAGAGAAAGAATCAAGCTTCTAGAAGCATCACATCATCTCGTGGGAGTTGGAACCTATGGCCTTTCTTAAAAAGGTCTAAGACAATAAGCACTGCCCACATGGCCTCTGAAAACACCAAGGAGATGGTTGTGGATCTGGCTTCCAAAAGTACTGGAAACATAAATCATGAAAGTGACATGCCGAAAGCCAATAACTCTAAGAAGGTGCAATTACTTACTCCAACATCTAAAGAACTTGCTTCTTTGAGTCTTAAAGAAGGCAAGAATGTGGTTTCATTTACTTTCTGGACGCCAATGCTTGGAATGCAGCAGGTTCTCCCAGATACTGTCTCCTTCTTGTAATATCATGTGTGCAATTTCTTGTCTTTATCTCGTTCATCTAGATAATACCTAATAGGATCATATTCGATAGGTTGATGCAAGGATATATCTATGGAAATGGAATACTCGGATAGTTATCTCAGATGTAGATGGAACTATTACCAAGTAAGCGCCAGCTCTAATTAGACATGTTTATATGCTGCTTTCTTTTGAGGTGGCCAACCCATTCTACAAACCACCTTGTCTCGGATAGTATCGATCCTTACTACAGGGTATAGTAAACAATGGATTGGAGATGTGCTCTTGAATCATCATTTCCCCTCATTCTTGTATATTGATGCACATTATGGTCCACTGGCATGATTTCAGGGATCCATCTCTTTGACATGAACTAACTGACACAAATGGACGAATTCTTGTTCTTTTACATGTAAGGCATGTAACCAAGATTGATGGTCAATTATGCATTTTAATCAACTTGTATCATTAATGAGCTGGTTACGCTAGTATCTCATTTTTAGTAGATTAACTTGAGCCAGATAATAATAAACATCTCTTTTTTTTTTTTTTCTGATTTCTGGATCTATGCCCTTGTAAATAAGGTTTAGGCTACCAAGTCATTTTCCTGATCTCTGATTTCTTCACTTATACCTTCTAATGCATGTGGAATCTGTTTATGATGGCAGTAGGTCAATAGAGTATTGAAGTGTGTATGCTGAGTAGGGTTTCTTATCACCAACATACTTAAACAGGATGCTCAAGAAAGCAGAATGGGTTTTCCTTTGTGGGTATCATAAGCCAATAGAAGACAGCTTGCTGCATGTATAAGTATAAATATCTGCAGTTGATGATAGTCAACTAGAAAATGTGGTCCACCTGCTGATATTATTGTCATTTTGGGAATCTAAGCTCTATAAAAGCATCTACTCTGCAAGTGCCATCCTTTGGTCCATTCTTATGCTTAAAAATGTGTAAGATGATTAGTATGCTGAATATATATGCTTAAATTTAAAACTTATCATGGCTGTTAATTTTGGAAAATATATGCATATCAACATCAATTATTCTTTTCCAGTAATCAAACATTCATTTTCAGCCTTACAACATTGCGCAGCAAACTCTTCTAGGTGGACATATTTAAATCTAACATTTTTTAATAATAACAACAATAAAATTGTAAGTTTCAACTATTTGGGGTTAGCTATGTGGATTTTTTGTCGTCATTGAGATCTATAAAAAGTCATATGTTTAATTAAGTTTAAAATACTTATATATTTATTTATAATTTCTGTTAAAAAAATTAGATATATTTTTTAATTCAAGGCTAAAATAATAGTATGATGCCGATATTGATTGATGGTTTGACTGACATGGGTCAATGTACTGACACTCAGCAGGGGTTAGTACTGTCTAAACCTTTCAAAAACTCAGCAGGGATTAGTATTGAGAGAACACACTACAATAGGAAAGAAAACTTCAAAAACTGTAGAAAAGGGGTCTGTAGCGGTACCACACAGTATACCTGGCACAATAAACCAGGTTTATTACCCAGTATGAACTGGTGGTCTGGCGTACAAACAGACTGATAAATACTGGCCCAGTGCTGAGCAGTACATCCAGTTTTTAATACCTTGGCTTAACTAATTTTCATATTTCATCTTTATAGGTTCTAGGTTGGCATATTTGAATGTCACTTTGTTGTAGTTAGTTATGCATACTGTATCATTCATACACAACATGGATCAATGAGGCACCTATGCTGTTGGACCTGTTGTGGTGTGTAACATTTCACATGTACCATGCTGGAACCATATCATTAATCCAGCATGGAGTACAAGTGTCTGATACTTGCTGCACCGTGATTGAGGAGTGCCAACACATGGCATGGCACATGTGGATATATAAAGTGATTCCTTCGATGGAATCTTGTTGCTCTTGGTCTAACAACCTTCTTGATGTGTCACCCAGTAACAGACCTTTTATTGGGTGGTTCAAAAGTTATGATTTATGACATATATGTAGCTTCTGAACTTTAGGGTCATATTGCCTTCCATTATGTAAATGTTTTGTTCTTGTTGGGCCTTTTACTAGCAGTTACATCATGAAGATAATTTAAGTGATGATCTATTATGATCTCTTACTCTGTATGTTTTGCATGTAAGAATTTTGTGGGACCCAGATGTTGCAATTTGTTCAACAGAATTAAAGGTGGAGAAAAATATTCTACTTTCTTGGAAATCTTTTATGGTCTCTGTTTACATGACATTTATTAATTTTTTGCCAGTTAATTTTCTCGGTCAGGACTTTATAGCTAAGTAATTCCTCAACTTTTTGGTGTATATTTTACAGATCAGATGTTCTTGGACAGTTTATGCCTTTGGTCGGTATAGATTGGTCCCAGACTGGTGTGGCTCATTTATTTTCTGCAATCAAGGTTTGGTAAAAATATTCCCATTTTACTGCAACTGGTACTTAGCATCTGCAGTTGTAGATTACCTTTTTTTTCGTCAGATTCACTGTTCATATTATCATAAAATTTTGGTTTACTTTTCTGTATTGCAATGTATGCAACATTTGGTACTTAGTGATTAAAATTGCACATTCTAGCTGCATTAAGAAATTTATCCTATACAAATGCTGGCCTTAAGTTTTCTCAAGCATTATTTCAGTAACTTGGAGTTGGCTTTAACCGTGTTTGCTAAGGATCGAATTAAAGGAAGCTTCCTGAGAGTACCTTTTTCTTGTTCTGATGGTTCAAAAATTTCACATAAATTACATTATTATTAGTAGTACATGACTACGTGTAACAAGATTCTTCATGTGTACTGTCTGGTCATTTCTTTAAGTTTTTGTAAGGCAATAATGACAGCTTTCAATCAGCTAATTTGAATCCGAGGACAAACTGACACAAACAGAATCTTGCAGGTTGGGCTCAACATGTTTTAGGATCCAATGACCAGCAGGTTATTGACCCAGTCCCTAGCTAAAGAAATATTATTGGAGCAGCATGTTTGAGCTAATATTTTATTATGTCTTCCACCATACTAAAATATCAAATGGTATTATTATTATTTGTTTCTTCAAATATGCTGCCTTCTGACTATCAACTAGATGGAGCCAGGAGAGAGGGAGGCAGAATAGGGCCTTAGAAGAACTTAAATAACTGAAACTCTCATCTTTTCTAGTTATTATCCCTTTTTCTTGTCCACCTTCATGATAACTTTGTAAAAGACAAGGTTGAGAACAAAATCTGACTGTATTATCATGTTACTTCTTATCTAACATGCTGTTGTCTTAAGGATTGGTATGACCTGCTGTCCTTCTAGATTCAGGCCTGGGATTGACAACACAATGTACCCTTCTGTTTTTATCACATGTCATAGACATGTCCCAGGGCATGTGAATGGAAAATACGCGTCTGTGAATCCATATTTTCCTCAACTGCTAGAATTCCAACTTTTCTCTGATTTAAAAATTGCTGTAAAAGATGTTACAATTTGAGCTATTTAATAATTGTTCTAATTTGATTTTCACATTAGAATTTTGTTATTTTTATTTGGGGTCTTACAAATCAAAAGTTACTTGTTAAATCCACTTCAAGCTACCAAATTTCATATCAAACATATGTCAATTATTGAGTGAATATTTTTTGTTCTTTTAGGACAATGGATATCAATTGCTATTTCTCAGTGCCCGTGCAATTTCACAGGCTCATATTACACGGCAGTTTCTTTTCAACCTTAAGCAGGTGATAGACAAAGAAACAATTATCAAAGGCCAAGTAGTTGGAAATTATGCCTTGTATTTGAAATATTAGAGGCAGCAGTAAACACTTCTAGGGATCTAAATCATATTTCAATTTGCAGGATGGAAAAGCTCTGCCAGATGCTCCAGTTGTAATATCTCCTGATGGTCTTTTTCCTTCACTTTATAGAGAAGGTTTATGCTAATCATTTTTTCCTTTTGATTATGGTCATTCTATGAAAATTGTGTGGAAACTTATCTTATTTGTTTCTTTCCAGAAATTTCCCCTTGTACAATCAGTGTTGCTATCTGAGGCAAATTACAACTGAGTTGATCACCTTAAAATTTAAACAATCGACTCCCTAGACTAGAAGATTTCATCCTTAAGTATTCAGCCAGCTTTACCATCCCCATCCGAGGTTGGCTTACTTGCCAACCTGGCACAAAAATCAACAAGAGAAGTTGTTTAATGTATCCACTAAGAGTACAGAAACCAAATATAGGGCATGTTGGACTTGTCTTATCTTGCCTTGACTTGCCGACCAGCATGGGTGTGTAGCAAATAACCTTTACGATTTAGTTTGTAAAGGTACAACTTGTGTTATTATTTAGAGAGTTAAGTGTCAGTCTATTAAAATGGTGACCTTAATTATATTTAATAGCTAACTTGATTGGTCTCTTAGTTGACCATCAAGACTTTTTCATAATTTATATTTTTTGTCATAATTTATATATTTTTTGAACTGCCAAGGAAATCTCTTTGATGCTTATATGGTGGATTTTATCGCGAGTATTGACTTCTATTTAAGTAGGAAATTTAGTCTAATTCCATCTGTGAAGTTCATTGTATTGGATAAACTTTGTTTTCATGTTATTAAAACATCATATTTCACTTGGTAGCTATAGATGTTCTGCAAAATGTAATTCTGTTGCCTGAAGAGAAATTAGGAGTTAATTCCTTGCTTACTTCATATGTGATCAAATAATTCTTGAGTTTATTACTTGTAGTTATCAGAAGAGCGCCTCATGAATTCAAGATCTCATGTCTAGAGGTCAGTTCTGTTTTCTAATGCTGGCTTTTCTTAGGAATGTTTGCTTATTGAACCTGTTGTTTCCTCTTATTATATCTTAATTCAGTCACATGGTACATCCAGAAATGATCTCCGAATGTTCCACACTAATACTACTTTGTGCTATTTATGGATGACCCAAAGTGTTGTATGTGATTTAGCATCTCAAATAACTCTGTCACAAACTGCCCACTTTCTGGTTCTGTATAACATTTGCATATAGTGGATACATTGCAAATTTTTCTCAATTGTTTTTTCCCTGCTATATATAAAATTTTGGCTAGTTTCCAAATGCAGGGATTTCATGCTGTATCTAAATGTTCTGTTCTTGATAAATCAAAGATGAATCTATAATTAATTTAAGTTGCTTGCTTCTCTTTCTGTGTTCAATGAAGTGATGCTTGTATCTCTTTATATTTGGTACTTTTTTATTCTCCCTATTCTTTTTGTGGTTTCACAATCTCTCCTGTGTATGAGCTGATACAAGTCAATTCAATGGCACTGCTTCTTGGAGCTTCCTCCATGCTTACTTTTAAAAGTGTGTTTGGTTTGCCTATCCATGGTTCTATATTTCAGAAGTCACTATGGCATTTCAGTAGAACCTTGGTGCTAATAGTTGCATTTTCTCTTCTTTTGAAGTGAAGATGAGGTAAGCCAACCCATTGGCTTTATTAGATAAGGAGCATTTATGTTATTTATATGACCCGAACTCCCTGAAATGGGTAGGGTCTGCTTACCAGTCTGGAAGAAGAGGAGTTATTTATGTTTTTGATTGTTTCCTTCATCTGGTCTGGATTCCAGAAGATCCAATCCAAGAAAAGATGTCACAAAAACTTATGTTTTTCTTGTGCTTTCAGGCCATCAAGGCGCTTTTTCCATCTGATTGGAACCCATTTTATGCTGGCTTTGGAAACAGGGATACCGATGAGATTAGTTACCTTAAGGTTGGAATACCTATTAGCAAAGTCTTCATTATCAATCCTAAGGTATATATCCAAGACATACCAGTCAATACAATAACATTATGGAATGTCGACTGAGGACTGATGTGTTCTTTTGCGATTGCTTTAAATGCTCAGGGTCAGGTTACAGTAAATCGTCGAGTTGACACGAGATCATATACTTCACTCCATGAGCTAGTAAATGGAATCTTTCCACCTATGTCTTCATTTGAACAGGTTAGACCATATAACTATTTGGACTTCCTCGGAACTCATTGCAACTCTGAAATACGATTCCTTATTTTGGTTACTATCTCTCTATTCAGATGTTCTTTATCTATGTCATCAATTTACCTAGGTTGTTTATATTAATTCTGTATCTGATAATATTTTTTTCTGCAATAATTGATCAGGAGGACTACAATTCATGGAACTACTGGAAATTGCCTCTTCCAGAAGTACACATTTGAACCTAAAATTGTTTCTTTATTGGCATTAGAAATTTAATTAGCACGAATTCTCACATACCTGATTGAGAAAATCCAGGTAGATTTCTTTTGTTTTTGGATTCATGATTTTATCATGACACTGATAACCAACCAGTTAGATGTAGATCAAGTAGGTTGCTACTAATATTCCACGGAAGGGGAAAAAATCATGGTGCATTTGTTTGTTGGAATTTGAGCTTATTTCTAGTGATCCTCTGTTCTGAGTACTTATGGAGATATGACTATAGATGAAATTTCTAAATCTGTCTTCGATGCTCCAATATTTATTAATATAGAACAACTTTTTTCTCTGATGACCTTTTAACTCCCTATCTGCTTAGAATATTTGTGTAATTTTCTTGTTTACATAAATGACGAATTTTTGCTGCCACTCACCACCTGGTTGTGGCAAATTGTGAAGCATGTTATCTGTACTAGAGCATCTCTTACTTTGACTCATTTGTTCATCTGTTTAATCTTCATTCTCTTTGATTCTGAAACCCTTAACTCTTGCAGGCCAATTACCGGTTGGTCATGTGAAATGCATAGTGTCTCCGGTGGTAGGACAATGTACATAAACATGAACTAGTGGAGGACCAGGAACTTTCCTACACTTTGAATTTGTATACTTTTACTTTGAGGTGTCTTCACCAATGTAATAATTTCTTTGAATCTATTACTTTATGAAAAATTAATTCATGTGACAGATCATGTGATAAAATACCCCCAATTTGTTTTAGGTTCTTCATGACTCCAAGGTTTAGGGACCCGTCGTATCGCCACAACATTCATGTGGTTCATTATATCATGTACTTCAATTTTCTGGACTACATCTTACACTAAATCCTTATTTGCCGATGGAGATGGTGGAATATTGCTGTGATAAGTCCTATGAAACTGAGCAGCAGAGCTTGTTATCCTGATATGCCTGTGTTATGATGATCTACAAATCCAAATTCTCTCTGCATTCAACTAAAATATAAATTCTGGGACGAGATGGATTGGAGAATCCAAAACTAAAACATGCTGATGGTGATGCTATTTAATTTCTTGTTTGCTTGAAATGCTGTACCGATAGCAACGGAGGGTTTATATTCACCATATTGCTCCTCATCAAGGTTTGTTCCTTTCTCTCTGTCGGTGCCTTGTGAACCCATTTGCTCAACGTTTAGAGTTGTTAATGGAGTTTCTAGTTGTATGATTGGGATATCGATTTGAGTCAATCGAGGCCTTGTTTCATGCTTGGCTTAGACTCATAAAAAAATTATGAACTTGCCTAATTCGAGAAACTTTGCAAAAGTTGTATCATGGTGTATCCTAACAATCCGCTCTGATACTTAAATTGATTTTGGTTATTGTATGTCGGCTCAATGTCGAGCCCTTAGTCCCGAATGAATCAAAGGTTAAAGAGTCATGAAGAACACACTTGACGAGCTTTTTATAGTGAGGTTTCATTCCTGTTATGCTTGAAAATATTTGTTAGATGGTTATTTGCCTCATCTAATTTCAAGTGTAATCGAGTCGTACTAAATCCGGAAAACATGCAACTATAATAGATGTAATTGTTTGTATCGGAAAAAAAGATACAATGTCAATCACATGATGTTAAGTTATTAGTCACATGACATTGAGGTGTTGACTATATATATGATGCCCATGCCAAGGGGTTCATCATGTGACGTCAAGGTATTAGACCTAACGTATCGATCACACGACTTACGTCAACATATCGACTACATCTGTATTCTCGATTGAGAGTGGACTTTAGTTGCCTATGGGAAGATGTAGTGTCATTGGTTATTGTTCATGCTTCACCTATAACTTATTGATCGAGAGCTATTCCATTATTAATTATACATGTCAGTTGCAGGTTGCGATCTGATGCTGGCTTGGAGAACTTATAATTATTCAGCCATTAATCACTGGTTAGCCTCTTTGGAGAGATTTAACAAGCTTGACATAATAATCTAAGACTGAATCCTCCGTTAATCCACTTCTTCTGCTTCTTTTATTTTCATCAATGGGCTTATGAATATAAGAATGATGATAAAAAATTCATGTAATTGATCCAAAATAGTTGAGACTTATAAATCCAACACTTACTGTCCAAATAGCAAATGAAATATCATATTACTTAGTGTCATAAGAAGATGGCCAACAAAATTATAGAGTTTGTGGCTTCCTCAACTTGTTCTCGTCTTCTTCCTGGTCAACTGATGGTGGACTTAAAAAGGATGCTTAGTACTTACTATCATAGGTTGACATCATCTTCCTCACACGATAGATAGCCTCCACTTTGTGCTTAGTACTTACTACTGGTGTAGGTAGCAGAATAAGATTGAGATTGTGCATATGAATCTTCAAGCTTGTCTCACCATGATCTCTACAGCAATTCGGTATCATTGATGTTTGTACCATATCGATCACGAATGCCACTATATGTTTCCATGTTAATCTCACAAGGCAAGAAAACTACATTCTAAACACCATGAAATCAAGAAACAGACATCAGAGAAATGATCAAAATCCCACTATGCATGTAATGCAAGTTACAAGTAACATCGCAAGGTCTAAAGGTTTTGTTTGGCAAAGGAATGCAGCAAAATGGCATCAATATTAGGGCAACACACAGCTCAGTAAGATCCAGCTCATCAAGCTACTGAAGAGATGGCAAGCAATCATGCAATGTGAACTTGGCCACTGACCAACTGTAAGTGAACATTTCAGCTGGTCCATTGATTCATACCATCAATCAACATGTTGGACAACCGTGATTCATCCAAATGGAGTTCTTCAAACTTCTTTACATGATCACAAAATAGAAATCAGTGTCAAGATGCACGAAATTTTTCTGAAGGAAATTATCAGCATGTCTCTGGACTATAGTAAAATGATGTGAGCAACTAAGCCGTCGTTGCAAAATCTGAAGATTAACACTTCTACCAGTGGAAAAGCACAGATAGCTAGGGACAGTACTAACCTCAATTAGCTTCATGTTGGTGGCATTCTGTTTGTGGAGTGATTATGGTGATCGGTGGCTTGTAGAAGCTCTTGTAACACCTTCAGATCATATTCTTATATCTTGTTTAGAATTTTCTCACATCGTACAGCATACAAAGGCATTCATGTAATCAATAGCCTCAACCAATAGATTACAGCATGTTTGAAGGAATTGGCTTAAGATACATACACAACAATAGCATTCTGATCAACAGCAGTTATATACTGAACATGTCCGACTTAACTGGTTGTGACTTTTTCCGTGCCAAGGACAAAACAATCTTTGGGACAAGTGATGTCTTCTTTTTCATTGTTTTAACCTTGGGCACATCATTTTCTGAGTTGTCTTCAGGTACGTATGACTTTGGATTGGTCATGGAACGGACAGCATCACTTTTTTCCTTAGTATAGCTTCCTGGTCCGCTAGGCTGCTCAAAAGTCTCTTGTGGGCGATCTATTAAATCCTTAGCTGTCTCACCAGCCCTTCTTCGCTGTTCATGCTCAGCTCTCCATTTCCTCAACCCCTGTTCCGCACCCAATTTCCCTTCCATGGCCTTCTCAGCTTTCTCTGTAGCAACTTTCAATGCTTCCTTTCGTGCCCTCATCTCTCCATATGCGTCATCAAGTCTCTCTAAGCTCTTCACCTCAGACTGGTTAGCCACATCAATCTGTGCAATTGCAGCTGCTATTCTTTCATGGGCAAGCTCCTCAGCTTCATGAGCTCTCTTACTGAGATTGTGGTATTCATCCAACGGAAGAGTCACACTGTGAGGAGAATCTGTACCACAGATGCTTGCAGCCTGCTCACTCTCTTGCAGTGCTTTAATTGCAACAAGCGCCATCCTCTCTGATGATCTAGCTGCCTCGATTTCCTTCAGAGCCGCATGTAATCTGATTTCTATTGTGCTTGCACTTGCCTTTGCTTCATCTGCTTCTTCCTTGGACTTTCTTAGTTCCTCTCGGGCTATCTGAGCAACAGACTTTGATCGATCTGCTTCCTGAGCTGCATGTTGCAACAACTTGGGCAGCTCCACCATCTTCTCTCTGGCTGTTTTTTCCTTTGCACGAACCACTTCTAAATCTTTTTTAGTCCTATCAAGCTCAGCTTCAAGAGAAGAAACTGCTATGGATGCCATCCCTTCCCTTTGTTGCAAGTTGGTAAGAGATGCCTTTTCTCTGTCCAGCTCAGACTTGAGTGAAGAAGATGCAACCTTCAAACAACCAACCTCATCCTGGGCTTTCTCAATACTGGCTTTTACTTCCTCCAGCTCCTTTCTGGTCAAAGCTAATGCATGAGTTATACTCTGCGTTTTCTCTGTTTCTTCGACATCATCTGATAATTTGTTCTCAATACTTACAGATTCTTGATTCAATTTTGACTCCATATATGCAGTTAATTCAGCCTTGAGTTTGAGTAATAAAGCAGATGCTGTCTCCAGTTTTGATTTGAGATCTTTTGTCAACAAAAGCTGTTGATTAAGTTGTTCCAACTCCTCTTCAGCATGCTTCAGTTCCTTTTCCCATGCAAGACAATCTTGCTCTCTTGCCAATGCTGCACCAATTCGATGTTCTTCTGCTTCGAGATGTGCAGCATGGGCTGACTCCAGTGATTCCTTTCTTGTGATGAGTTCCAGAGTAAGTTCCTCAGCTGTCATCTCAATCTCCTTTAGTGCAGAAATAGCATCTTCAGCTTGTCTTGTTGCAAAATCTCTTTCGCTAACTAAGGACATGTACTCTCCTTGTAAAGTTTTTAACTCAGATTTAACCTTCTTCAGTTCTGCAACTGCTGCTTCATGCCTAGCTTTAGCAAGCTCAACTCGTGTTTTAGCAGCAACACTTGATTCAGTGGAAATTCCTTGCTCCATTTCTTTGACTCTCATTTGGGCCAGCTCTGAGTCCTGTTTTGCCTGAGCCTCTTCAGTTTGGACTTTCTCAAGGTTTAGCTTTAGCTCTTCTATGATTACATTAGTTCTATCCAGCTCCTTAAGTACCTGTGCTTTAATCTCTTGTGCTGCTTCAGATTGTTTTTTGCATTCAGGGATTTCTGCTTGCACTCTCTCAAGTTCCAATTGGAGTAGCTTACGTTTCTGCATATAGCGAAATCCAAAGTTCAATTTATTTACAGGTTCAACATTTTAATTTTTTATTTGGAAATGCTACAGTAACGTATAATTGGACTGACCAATTTTTCAGTACTATAAGATAAGAAAATTCCTTTTGAATTAGGAAGTTCAAAGAAAGTGTGTGTTAGCTAACTCCATGTATGGAACACAACTTTTTATTCAACAAAAGATAAGAGCACTGATATTCTATCCACTGCCTATTAAGTGTGCACAATGCAAATGATTTATTGTTTTCATCATCAAATATTGATAAACAAAAACACCATTCCTAGTAGAAAAATTAGTCCCTGAACCCTGAGATCAGAATGAAGGCACTGTTAATACAAAGAACATGCACAAGATGATCCCATCATGTTTGCCTAAGAAAGGAGTACAAGAAGTAAGCTGAAAATCACCAAAGGAATCATCATTACCTCCAAAGAATTTTGCCTGTGAGCTTTCCAATCAACTATGCCTCCAAACTTGGTAACTGCCTCCTTAACAGATTCAAAAGGTGCAGAAGTGTCAACAATGCCTCTATTTATATACACAGTTTTTATAGGTTCAGCAGTTGTTGCCAGTTCAGGTGCTCCAACATCCTTTTGGTGACACAGTTTTTCAGGCAAAGAAGGTGTGCTCTCCATGATCTTTCTATTTTCACATGAGGTAGTTGAATCAGTAACTCTTGGAGTCTCAACAAGGTTGATAGATGTGCCATTTTGAAGTTGGCTTGGAGTACTTTCCAACTCCATTTTCTGTAGCTCAAATGAATGAGAAATAGGATAAGTAATATCTCCATATGACAGAACTGAAACACCTGAAATAGAATCCCCCGATACATTTGAGATCTGAGGATCAGGTATATTATGGTCTTGTGATGAGATAGCAGAAAGACCTTGTTGAACCGGGCACACAGAATCCTCTAAAATCATTCCCTGCTGGTGATTAGTAACGACAATGTGATCAAGTGTATTTTGGCCCAATGACGGGACATCAGATACAATATGCTTAAGTGATAGCTCCGGCTCCTTAATGATAGCTTCCTTCTGGTTTTTGGTGTCCAGTCTGTCAACATATTCAGCATTATCAGCAATATACTGCTCAACTTTTTTCTCGGCTTTTTTTGTAGCTCCTTCTTGATGGTGAATTGTGTCAACGTTTTCATCATGGCATGAAAATTTTGGAGGTCCTATGGTTGGCAGACTTTCTGCTGAACAAGAAATAGTTAGCAGATGTTCTCCAGAGAATTGATCTTCGATGACCTTTGTTTCTTCCATAAACCACAAAGTAGGGTATACTCGATTTCAATTCTGTGTTTCAAGTGAAATAATAAAACATAAAAGTCAGAAAAGTAAGAGAACAAAAAATATAGCTAACTCTATTAACAAGTGTTTCACAATAGACCAAGCATCTTAACTTGGACGACCTTCACTATTTTCTTAACACTAACATAGTAAATAACCAATTGGACAACCTCCATGTTCTGTACTTTTAGTTATGCAGCATAAAAACCATCATAAAGGGAATGATCCTAAGTAATTTTGTTATACATCTGCTGTAAGGCAAAACTAGGTAACGAGATGAAGTGTAGCAGATAATTAATAAGCCCTGATCTATCTGAGACTCAGAAGATGAATTGGCAAATCATAACATCCATGATACAAGTGTTGAGAATTGTTTCGGTGATTTTTAGTTTCATACTGAACCAATCAAGAAAGACTTTTCAAATAAACAAAATTAATTATGTTAATTACAATTTCCAATACATCATTATGATCAACACAACGAACTGAATCACTAATTGGTTTAAAACCAGGACCATATTTGTATCACTTTGCTTTGTGGATCAGCTCAGTGAGACCTAACTGGCAGAGCTTATGAACAATATATCCAAAAGACGCAGAAGTGTAACAATATATCCATTCAAGTTTCTATCTAAAATCATATCTGAAATCCTGCTCTCTTGGCTGCAAATAACGTTAGTATAGTGCAGCAAACGTTCTCCGATCACGAAAAGGGAAAATAAGATGCAAGATTCCTGAGCTGTGAGCCCACTGCTATCGAGAATTAAGCTGCAAGACACGCGTAAATCACATACCCAAGTACCCTTCGATGAAGTGTCTTCAATAACCAAATCTTGATCGAACCAAAGGGTTGCACGAATTTCCGACATCGCCCAACCTCAAAAGCATCCTTAAAGATCAATATCTAAATCCATGAACAGAAACCAACCAAGATCCAGCTATTTGTCGCAAAAAATTCACAGATTCCAGAAAACAGAAGAATCGGCCTTCAATCCAGAGAGAAATCAAGAAACTCCGCAGGAACAGTCTACTGCATATTTCACGATTTCTTGAGCAAAACTATCACTTGATCATGAATTTATGAGCTTCTAAACTACTAGAATTCAAGAACCGTCACAAAATCTTGCATTTTCATATCAAGAAGCAAGAGGTAACGGGGAAAAAGAACTTACTCTGTTCGCTTGCGGCGACGAATGATTCAAGAGCAGCTTTTTCCGACACCAGAAGGAAAAGGAATCGAAAAGCGATGAAGAAAGGGAGGGGATCCAACAAAGAGAAGATGCAGGTCACGAGCGGGGGTAGGCGATCCGGTCGCACACCCACTCCATATCTCCTCCCCACAACACACTCCACTCTCTTCTCCGCCGCTTCCTCTTCCTCTTCTTCTTCTTCCGCTCGTCCTCTCCATCCGATCTCGTCTCCTTCCGGTCGGCAATAATTCACCATCCAAAGTAATATTTTCCTTTCGATCTTTATCAAAAACTAATTTGGTCACTCGATTCTCTTAGCTTGCTGACCCACCTTGACAATTATTGGCGAAAAGTGGGACCGACGAAGACCCTGCTTCTGTCCATCCGCCGCTATCTGCAACTACGAGGCAACTAATTCACCGGGTAAAAATAAGGGGTGGAAACCGTAGTGCCCTTTATGTTTTTTATGGGCACCAGGTTGACACCGTGGAGGCGAGTGGTTGACGACAACGCCGCCACATCATCACCCGGTCCGCACAGAGTATGAAAGAAAACAAAGGCGAAACTTACACTTTATCCATTTAAATAATTATGATGTTGATCATCGTTATGATTATAATTGCAACCATTATATAGAGGAGTACGGATTTTATTTATCTAATAAAAATTTGGTTTTTTTAATATAAATAAATTAGTTTTAAAAATAATTAGTAATTATAACAGGTTGTGTCGGTGTCTGGGCCACACGTGCTCCATGTCGGGAAACATGGTAATCCGGTTTGAGTGGACCACGAGACGAACCCCTCATTCTGAACCGGATTCCCTCTTTTTTTTTTGTTGTAATTACAAAAATGACCAACCCAAACCGTTCACCATTTATTCTTTACAAATATATGTATATGTATATATATAAACATATTATGAAAACTTTGTAACCAATATGATGGTGGCATACTGGAAAGCTTCACTAAGGACTGAATCACTCAGATGATCATAAGGGGGGATTCAAAAACTTTACAACAGGATAAATTCTAATGCCCACAGCTCCTCATAAGCCTCATGAATTCCTCAGCATCAACATCTTCATCACCTGCATACCACAAGAACCAAAATCTCAAACTACTACATTATTTTGGACATATCTCATATTAAGAGCTGATACTAGTATACAGGATACCAGTATTCTAAAATTTTCACCAGGACATATCTCATTATTTTTGTAATGTAATTACAAAAATGACCAACCCAAACCGTTCACCATTTATTCTTTACAAATATATGTATATGTATATATATAAACATATTATGAAAACTTTGTAACCAATATGATGGTGGCATACTGGAAAGCTTCACTAAGGACTGAATCACTCAGATGATCATAAGGGGGGATTAAAAAACTTTACAACAGGGTAAATTCTAATGCCCACAGCTCCTCATACCACAAGAACCAAAATCTCAAACTACTACATTATTTTGGACATATCTCATATTAAGAGCTGATGCTAGTATACAGGATACCAGTATTCTAAAATTTTCACCTATAGAAAGATAAGTTGATCTGTTTTTATGGGAGTTACTCTGTTTTAAGTTCCCCTTTCAAAAGGACCACCTTTGACTTCTTAAACACTCTTTTTCTTGGTTCAACCTTTTACAATTATCCCTATATACTTCCTTCAACAAGACAAGGCTTATTAGTAAATAGCAATAAAGTTCCATTTTACACTGTCAGCAAGAATAGAAAGTTAAGCCTTAAAAGATAAGAAAACATTCAAATAAAGGAAAGTGATTGATATCATCAGATAGAGAAAGATAAGAACAATAATTGTGATGAAATTTCATAACATTACTGCTATATTTCATAAAGGAGCATGTGCTCTCATTAATTTTTCCCTTTTTTGCAGCAAGCCCCTATGCATATGATGTACCGGCATAGAGAATGCACGATGGGTATGGTAGCATGCTGCAGTCCCAGTCCTCGACTATATCTCCATCCTGGTTACAGAGGGTGTTAGGATCAAGAGCACTAAGAGGGGGGGGGGGGGGGGGGGGGTGAATTAGTGCAGCGAAAATCTTACAGCAATTTAAAAGCTAAAGCTGCGTTCGTCCGATAAAAGATGATTTCGATATAAAAGCAGAATCACAGTGCAGTTTGCGTCTAAGTGCAGTTTTGCGTCTAAGCGCAGTTTGCGTCTAAGCGCAGTTTGCGTCTAAGCGCAGTTTGCGTCTAAACGCAGTTTTACGTCTAAACGCAGTTTTACGTTCAAACGCAGTTTTACGTCAAAACGCAGTTTTACGTCTAAACGCAGTTTTACGTCTAAACGCAGTTTTACGTCTAAATGCAGTTTTACGTCTAAACGCAGTTTTACGTTTAAACGCAGTTTTGCGTCTAAACGCAGTTTTACGTCTAAACGTAATTTTACGTCTAAATGTAGTTTTGCGTCTAAAAGCAGTTTTGAGCCTTGAAAAGCGTTTTATGTAGAAAGCAATTTGCAGTTATAAATGGAATCCGAATGTAAGCGTAAACTGCAGTGTGAAGATTGTACGAAAACACGATTTACGTTTGAATACAGATTCTGAAAGATCAAAGCTTAGAAACTCGTTCGTAAAGGCGCAGAGGGCAGTAGCAATGTAGGAGGTTTACAGTAATGATAAGGTGCTCAAGGTAAAAGCAAACCAGAGATTTAGAGTGGTTCAGTCAGTCTTGACCTACTCCACTTTTGGCTTCCTCTTCCAACGAGGTTACCGACGTCAACTAGCTGCCTTCCTTCAATGGGCGAAGGCTAACTGCCCTTTTACAGTTTCTCTCCTTTTGACAGGCTCAGGAGACAACCTTTACAGATCCTTTCTCTCCTCTCTTTACAACTCAAGACTTGAAGAACAGAAGGAGGAGAACTTTAGGACTTTACACAAATTTGAGCTCTTAGAATCATTGAAAAGATCAAGAATTCGGTGTGGATCTGTATCCTTTCAGTGTTGAATGGGTAGGGTATTTATAGGCCCCAACCCAATTCAAATTTGGAGCTCAAAACGATCAAATCCCGAAATTCCGGGATCAGGCGGTTGCACCTCTTGACTGGAGAGGTGGCACCGCCTGGCAGAGCTCGAAGACTGAGCTCAGGCGATTGCACCTCTCTGCCAGAGCTCGAAGACTGAGCTCAGTGGTTGCATCGCCTGGCAGAGCTCGAAGTCTGAGCTTGGTGGTTGCATCACCTGGCAGAGCTCGAAGTCTGAGCTCGGTGGTTGCATCACCTGGCAGAGCTCGAAACTGAGCTCAGGCTGATGCACCTCTCTGCCAGAGGTGGTTGCACCTCTCTGCCAGAGCTCGAAGACCGAGCTCAGGCGATGCATCACCTGTCCAAAGAGGTTGCACCTCTCTGCCAGAGCTTGAAGACCGAGCTCGGTGGTTGCACCTCTTGGCAGAGCTCGAAACTTGAGCTCTGGCGGTGCTACCTCTTGACAGAGGAGGTTGCACCGCCCAGTCTCGCTTGGAGACTGAGCCCTGGGCGGTTGCACCGCCTGGTGCAATCAGGGTCCGAATGGTTCGCTCCATTCGACCCAATTTGAATCTTTTCAGGGGCTCAATTGCCCCAAGATTAAGCTAATGGGATCACCTCCCATTTTCAAGCTTAATCATCGTGCTAACTACGATTAACTCTAAGACAACTTCTGCAGCTTGCTCCGATGCGTCAATCGCTTCTTCCGGCGAACTTCCGTCGATCATCCGATAAACCCTCGGTGATCCTTCTGCGGACATCCGGCATACTCCTGGACTTTGCGACGATCCACTTGGCGAGTTCCGACGAGCTTCGCTTGGCAAGCTTCTGGACTTCTCGGATCTGTTCTCGCTGAACCTCCGACGACCGTCCGAACTTCCGTCGAACTCTCGAACTCCCAACGTGATCATGATCTTGACTCCGGCGCAACTCCTGCTGCTTGTCTAACTTTCATCGTAGTTAATCCTGCACAACAAAACAAAACTTCGATCGAGACAATTAATCCTAAGCAATTAACCAAGTTGTCCGACATGTCATTGGTCCCTCGACGCTTCGTCCGATTCTTCGGCGCATCGTCCTCTCCTGCAGCCTATTGCCCAATCGGCCAGTTGACCCCGCAACTCCGATATCCTTGGCACAATACCCGCTCTTCTTGGCCCGATGCCCGAATCCACGGCCCGAAGCCTTCTGTCGATACGCCGACCGATCCACCGGCTCGACGTCCAATCTTCTGACATGTTCCTTCGGCACAACATGATTTTCCTGCTTTAATTGTTTCATCCTGATCGAAGCATCCTGCGTCACTCAAAACGCAGATTAAATCATAAACATATATCAAGTAGTTTCATCATCAAAATACGAGATTCAACAGAGGGTTGGTCAAAATCAATCTTTTAATCAATCATTAGCAAAACTTCAATGAGAAGTGATTATATTATATCTTCCCCTCGACAGGTCCCAACAAGTTTTAGAATTATCCGAACAAAAGTTTATTACACACAAATAAGATTGCATATTGATAAAGCAGGTAGAATTTTTACATTACCATCCTGGTCAATAATGCGAAAAGCCCTCGTAAGTTTTTTGCTGTCCCTTTCTCCAAT
The DNA here is from genome assembly GCF_036884655.1 of Musa acuminata AAA Group. Taxonomy (NCBI): domain Eukaryota; kingdom Viridiplantae; phylum Streptophyta; class Magnoliopsida; order Zingiberales; family Musaceae; genus Musa; species Musa acuminata. Next base: position 30,377,179 of record NC_088347.1, read on the forward strand.
CTTGGCCTTCATCATGTAAAGAAATTCATCAAAATCAATTGCCCCACTCTTATCATTGTCTATTTCAGCCATCAAACAATTAATATCCTGCAATAATAGAGTAGTCTCTTAAGATTATGCATTTACAAGTCATATAAAGTAAAACTGAACCTTCAGGGAACATCCAGATGGGCATCCACCATAAGGTAAAGTATTTAGACAGTCCAAAATTTGACCCATCTTTTAATAAACATGGTGTCCAATCCAACAAGATGAAAGCAATGCTGGTATTCTTCACCAATAAATATAGTTAACCATTATCCAATACTATAAAATGCATGCTAAAAGAGTCGCATGATCTTGAGGCCATTAGCACCGTCAATAATGACAAGAAATTTGAAAAAACTATGGGGATATTTAGATGCATGATAAAAATTTAAGAAAAGAACCCAGAATCAGTTCATTTACTCACCTACCATTATTCATATTGATTAATCATCCCATCACTAATAAAACAACCAACTAATATTCATAATCTTTGAATTTGAATTATAAAAGAGTTTCACCTTTACGAAACCACTAACCAAATTCACTTAAGCATGTAATAGCCTGTCAGATGTTGTAAATATAATGATCAATACTCGTGCAATTATCAAGGGACCTAGCATTGCACATCGGTTTAAAGTTGACATGTTATACCTGGTCAGATTCAATTTGGCTAGAAGGATAGATTGTCTGGTGAATTAAATATTGAGACTTCTTATTTGATTGGAATACTCGTTAGATGGGACTAGTATGGTTTTATTTGGGGTTAAGATAGATTGGATATCATCTTTCCAACCAAATGAATAGTGTTTCCCCAAAGAACCAAAACAATATGAGACAAGTCAAGCAAGAAATTGTGGAATGAGCACGTAAGACAGAGAGATAAGAGAGATCACTGTTCTAGTTAGTAAGAATAGTGTGATCAAAGAGGCAGACACATGGTCATTGACTTGAGTTTTTCCAACCCACTCATAATCATATGAGCCTTAAAACCTACAAACAGACTTGAGCGAAACTGAACCTTCATCAACCAAGGATATGGATATCCTGGTTAAAGGGGCAATTTGGTTAAGACACCTGCTATCAACCCATGGCATAGCTATGGCAGCCAACAGCTATAGTTGAAACTATGAACCCAAACCTCTTGATTGATGGCAACATCAGTAGTAAAGGGTGAACCTAGTGCCTGAGCTCCCGCTGCCAATGGGGGATCTAGGATCGATATATGCATCCTTAACTTTTTACATCAAGGCCGTTTCCAAGATGGCTACATGTATAGTGCAGAGCCTAAATAGAGGCTTCTACAATCATTATTTGCATAATGGCGCTAAACAAAGAAACTTTAGGCAAATGCAAAGCCTCCTTGTTAGTCGTTCTTTTACTCGGTATCCAAAACTCTACTTCTCTCCAAGACTTTGTGATAATTTCAACAACATGTTCAGTTTTAGCTGAGGAAACGATGTCCATTATCATTTGGCACATTCTTTGCATAATGAAACTAGTTAGTTATCTTAATTCTATTTGATAAAGATCCTATATGACGGACATGGTTGCCGGCAAAAGGAACAAACAAAAGTAAGCTATTAGCATTCTTGGATAAACAAGGAAAGCGCAGGGATGAAGAGGAAAACCAACCGTAGTCAACGTCTTCTGTCACTTCAAACCCCAGGGCCCTGCAGACACAGAACTAGGGTCACAATTTAGGGAAAGGAAAAAGCAGATAATAGAAAATCCATACATACCAGTTAAGCCACGTGATATTAGTACCTCATGGCGACATTCAGCTCCTTGGTGTCAAGGCTGCCTGCCAGACAGATTAAGAGGGTCAATGCGACAACGAAGAAAAAAGAAACCCAAAAGATTATCAACGTCCATACCAGATTGATCGGTATCGATATATCTTGCCGCTTCTGTTGGCTCAATCCATGATGGCGGCGCTCCGGGCTTTTCCTTCCTAGACCTCATCCTAGGGTGACATTTGCCTACACGACCAAGAACATACGATTCTTTCATTTACGATCCAACACAACATCACAATGCAAAGAGAAAGATCCGATTCCCATTCCCTTCTCAGGTTTTTCCTATCGGAAGAAGAGATCAGAGAAACGAGGAATTCGAGATCACGGAAGATTTCGTGATCACGGAGGACGAGAAGGTGGAGTACCATTGGAGATGAGAAGATTTCGTGCTTGCTTCGTCCCGCGACGATACCAAAGAACGGGATCTGGGAATTTGAAGGCGAGGAAGGTTTCGATTTGGATTAACGGGTCGGATTCACAAACCTAATGCATTTCGATCCGATCCGGACCCTACTTTCGATCCGCCACCACTGACCCGGTCCAATGATTAGACCAGGCTGACAGAACCAAGTAGCCCGGCCCATGAACTGGCCGACTCTTATCTCCAAGACTCCATCAGCAAAAAATATTAATTGAAGGGATTATTTCCAAATAATTATAAGACATGGAAATTGGAGACAACAGGCTGCAATAAAAAATTAGTGAATTCTATTTAGCCTATTTTTATTTAATACACAACCAAGAAGAAATGGGTGAGATGAAAAATGTTATATAAAATTTTTTGACCAACAACATGATGTGAAAAAAATACATTTTGTAAAACCCTAGTTTAATTTCATACAGAGAATTAAATTGATTTCTAAGTCTGCTATCAATAACTTTGTGCAAGCAAAGTATGCAACACTGTGAAAGCAAAGCGTGTAAGATTTAGCAAAACAGCATTGCACTTGGCAAAAGAGATCTACCACTACTAGATTGCTATCAACAAGGAAGAATGCTTCATCAACTTGTTCCTCTGGAACACAGAAGAATGACTGTTTTAATTTTCAATTATTTTTTGAATGAAATATATACCATGGTCCCTCAAAATGTGGTACAAGAACATCTAACTGGATTTGCTTTGGCATGGACGATATTTTTTTCTTCTTCCAAATAAGAAATTGAAAACCATAGCGGTAGGGATGGAAGAGCATCCGTCACACAAAAATAACCTCAAATTTTGCGCAAGGATTGCTCTCAACATGTTTCCCTAAATCAGCATCAGTGTCAAATCTAAAGCTGTACAATGCTTGTCTTTGAGTGAGACCAACTGGATAAATCCTGTATATTTTTAAGTTATCTCCTCTTAAGCTTTCTGGTCTTTCCTTCTTCCATAGAGGAGTATGATTTACGGACTGGAACTTGGAGAGAACTGCAGATTCCAATTCCCTGAGGGTTAACCTTCCAGATCTGTCACAATGTAAAAAGAAACTGCTTCAGCTGATCAAAGAGACTCTGGCAAGCTAAGAGAAATGAAATATACTGAGTTTGGTATCTTGACTGAAAGTGCTAAAGTTATTATACAGGGAAACCATCCTTAATATGTAAAATAATTTCAGAGGAGTTAAAAAGACCTGAGGAAGATGGATTCCATGTGAAATCTTCCTCTTTCTCTCACATATAGGTGGTACACAGTTCCTGATCCGGTGGTGCATTTGCAGGGGCGCTTCTGAAACTGCAAAGCCATCTCTTCCTTCTCTCTAATCTTTGTTGCAAGAAATATGCAGAGACGGCAAGATGAATGAACTGCAGCCATGTCCACAAGTGCCTTGAAAGCATCAGATGGACCGTCATATTTCCAACTGAAAAACCATTAGCTATCAGTTGGATTCACTGACAAGTCAACCAAGAAATTGTACATAGCACCAAGTTCCATCAAGATTCAGTCTAATCAGCATCAAAATGGATGTGATCACTGAATCACTTAGGACAACTACTAGCAGAAAATCCTTTAGAGAAACTGTGCAAAGTAATTGAATGACCAAATTATAAAACATAAGAAGTCCTCTTTGAATAGTATTTGAACAATTAGGACAACATAAAAGCATTTCATCAAATGAAACTCTACATTGTAATTTTGATTACAAGATTATTCGAAAAACCTGATTTGACAGAAAAGACCTCAAACATATCAAATGGTCAAGAAGTCTTCTTCCATCTGAGGCTCACTGGCTCACACTGGATAAAAGAATTGCTGCACGATAAGAGTTTGTAATGGGAAAAGAGACTCAAGCAACTGCACCAAAATAGAAGGCCTGATTGGAATAGTAGAAGATTGTAAAAGCTTGTGGTTCAAATAAGTCCATGACTTGTAATCTGTTAAATCGCATCTCATGTTTGGTTTTTCAAATTTTTTTGGTATTTTACAAGGTCAAATAGGTGAATTTGGTTCAGTTTGTTTGAATTAAATTGAAGTCATGAAAAGGGAAGCTTAACAAATTGGCACTATTACCAGTTTGGTCTCACAATATAACCTCTATTTCCTTTAAAGAGTTGTTTACTCCAGCAAGGAAAGAGGAAAGTTCATCAATAGTAAGTCATAGTGACCCAAGTCACCCAACTATTTGAGGTCAGCTACATAAAGCTTTTGTCCTCTTTGAGCATTGGACAAAGTGATATCCTTCGTTTTTTTAAGCAATGCACTTAGTTAATTTGCAAAAAATTTAAAACAATTCGTCAATTGTCATAGTAAAGGGAAAAAGTTTTTTAAAAACAATCTTCAAAGCTCCTTATAATTATCCAACAATATTTGTGAGAGGATAAGTTGTCTCTTATCAGTCATCATTCACAAGATTAACTTTCATATACTACCAGTCGGAGTCCACTGCTAAAATACTGTTGCTATCTTCAATAAATGTGATGAGTCTCAGCTGACTCTACACAAATTTCATAAAGATTTGATCAGTGACCATTTCTCCTAAACCAACGCTCTCCTTCTGTCCCATCTTCTCCCTCTTATACCCTTAGATACTGTTTCTGTTTATTAACACCACAGAATTTGATTATGCAAAATTCTGTAAAGACCAAAATAAACTGATACGCACCATCTGATATTTTGATGCTAGCTTCACATGTCAACACCCAAAATGAAAGATATTCCTTTTTGCCAATGGTAACTAGTGATGTGCTCCGAGATATAACTCAAACAGAATGGAAGGAACAGCAAAAGTCAACAATGAAGTGATAATTCCAACTGTCAGTAATTGAGAAGAGGTAGTACCTTACTGACTTGTTATAAGCATCTGGATTCGTTGCAAGGAACTTCATGGTTTTAGCTACTGATTCAACATCATCAAGCTCTTTAATATGCAAAACTGAACCAGGAGAAGGTGCAAAATCTTGGATATTTGGGGCACCAACCACAACAGGGATGGCTCCTGCAGAAGTTGGTGTCAACAACTATGTACAAGAATAGCAACAGAATGACAATCATGCTCCAATCAAGGACTCTTCGGTCTTCACATATGATGCCTAAAGAATTGTTCTGATGGCACATGTTGTCATGGGTTCAAATATACCATGCTAAGAAGATAATGGTGTGTCATGCCAATCAACATAAAAACTCCAACAACTAGACAAGGAAATAGCCATACCTGCAACAAGGGACTGAAAGAACTTTTCTGTAACGTAGTCCTCCTCATTGGAATTCTCAAATGCAAAACTGAATTTGTAGTGCTTCAAAGCTTCTACTTTGTCCACTATAACGATAAAAAAAAAATGTATACATACAATGCTTCTTAGAGGAAAAAAAGTTGTGACAGAAACACTTCAAGAATGAACAGACTCTATAATTCACAACATTATTTATACTCACATTGTAATCTGTACCAAGATAAACTTCAAAAACAAGTACCACAAACAATAGAAACACTTCAAGAATGAACAGGCTCTATAAGTCACAACATTATTTATACCAAAAAGAGGAAAACAACACAAGCTTCACAGGTTGGTTTCACGTTGAAAGCAAATGGTAAAATTTTGACAGTATAGATTGAGCCTTGCCCTCAGGATTTCAATATTTTTCATAGCTGACAGCATATAGATGGGAGAAGGTTTGCAGTAGGAAGACAGAACATCGATTATATTCCAATTCAATTGTTTTTATTTTATGATAAATGTAATCTGGAAGAGTCTAAGCTTTATTTGTAGAGTGTAAAGGAAGCAGGAGGAGGAGGTGGAGAAACGAACAAGGAGATGCAGAAGAAGGAAAAGAAGCATAAGAAAACACAGAAGTAGAAGAAACAGTAGGAGGAAAAGAGCATAGGGAGAAGCAGGAAAATGAAAAGGTAATGCAGAATGAGAAGGTAGAGGAGAAGAAAAAGGAGAAGGAAAAGAAGAAGAAGGAGAATAATAGCAGAAGAATAAGGAGCAAAAGATGTTAGGACTCAAAACTTCTAAAAGTAGTCTAGCCTCGAAAAATAATATCCTAACATTAGCATTTCAATAAGGAGAAAAATTTTAAACATACCTTTACCATCTCGATTTTGGTGGCATACACCATAAGAATCAATTTTAATACCTAGCTTCTCAAGCATTTCAAGAGCCTGTAGACGGAAATTATGGGCAACACAGTTAGAAATAAAGGCAGCTGCAAGGGCAGTTTCATTCTTTGGTTGGATAGGAGCCATGATATCATATTCTGCCCACGAGAAGTACCCAACTGGAACATCTGACGAAAGACTAGTAGTCATTAGGATGTTGTACCCTCTCCTGTAGCAAAAGAAACAAGAAAATCAGTTTCACATTAAGAACTATAATCTAAAAAGTTCAAAATTCAAGGAAAGTCTAACTTTCAGTCTTATTATATCCAAACAATGTCAAATTATCAATTAACATAAAGATGTATCTGCGTATGAAGCAAGAATTGGGACCTACCTCAAGCTCAAGCATATTGCAGAGCAACACTATTAACCAAAAAGATTTATGATGATAGGAAAAAGACAAAGATCAAATCAGAACTAAACCTTATTCTACATTTCCTAAATGCCTAAACGAGTACAATTAGCAATCAAGTCAGATGGGCTTTGACATTCACATATTCTCATAGGACCAAGATGCTAGGTTCAAGAAAAATTAGTAAGTTCCCAGCAAGAAATATCTGAACTTTGGCATATGATAAATATTTGATGAATTGTTCCTTTGTGATTCTAATGTTTACTTCCTCTACAATAGAGGATTTTTTGTAAGTATAAAACTAGATCTATTCTATACAAAACAAAAGTAGCCCAAATTTTTGGTATAAAATTGAGACCAATAATTAAGCTCAATGTGGTGCTTGAGAAAACTTGTCCCCACTATCAAATTCTCTAACATTTAAATTTAGTTAAATCTAAACCAAATGGCTAAAACCTCATCAAATAACTCAGGCCCTAGAAATCAAAAAATGACAATGGATAAACCAAGTAAACAAATAGAAGCAAATATGTCACAGAAGGAAGTTGGTGACCGGCTAAGATACACGCGAACAGATACATGTTGCAGCATTCAATTCTCCACAGAAAGTACATAACATTTTAACCAAATTATGGATCCTCTAATGATTCAATAAAAAATTCATAACACTATGAATGAAAAACACTCTTGACTTCCATGGGCAAATGGCTACTGAAGATACACTAACAGCAACTTAAAGCTACAAGGGTAAGCCTTGGTGTCACAGTAAGATTGCTCCTCTTTGATTTAGGTGACCAGAATCAAACTATGGAAATTGCCTTGCTACTTGTACAGGTAAGGATGTGCATGATGACATGCAGTACAAACAATGGACCTCCAAAACCTGCTGTTGACATGGTAAAACCACTAAATGTTAAAGCATAATAACACTTGGTGTTCTGGTGACCGTAATGTTTGTACGTTAAGCCTCACCAACAAAAAAGAAGCAAAATGAGAAACTTTGAGATTGATAGACACTAATTTACAACAATTTTAACCAAATAAACTGAATATATTTTGATAGATAAAGTTGAGTAATTCTTTTTCAAAGATCGACCAAGAAAAAGAATATATTAATTATTAAGCAACCCAAAACAGAAAAAGGAAGCTTATAGAAAAATGAATTATGCTTACCCACCGTCGTGCCACATTAATATTGTTTTCTATATAATATTTTGATGATTCCATCGACCGATGGACAACGGCAGTTGATGGTTGTTGAGGTAGGTTAAATGTAGCATCAGGTACCCTTTTCGCTACAGATCCAAATTTACAACCAACCGAGCACGTACTCCAATCCTGAGAAAAATTGAAAAGGAAAATGGAAATTATATACAGAAGAAAACTGAAAACACAGAAAGCATGTTTGTTCTTTTTCACCTTAGATGTACTGGTTAATCCTTCAACATAACCAAAAGTATATATATTGGATAAAAGGGTATTTTTCTAGAAATGTCAATTTAACCTTTACTTGCAAAGTAAAATATATAAAGAATGCTAATTGAGTATTAAAAACAAAAGTTGGCTATGATGTCCTTTATGCATTTAAAAAGGATTATTCCACTTTCCCCCAAAGAAAAGAAAAATGAACTGCAATGACAATTAGAAATTGTGCCTATCCAAACAGGTTTTGTTTTCCATTTTTAGAAAACAGTTTTTGAGCATGATTATGGAAACAAGTCTGAGAACTGCTGAAAAAATTTAAAACATTATTTATTTACATTCTTGAGAACAGTTTTAAAGAACTGAATTTTTGTTCTCAAACTTAGAACTCATACCACAAGGGACTCAAGAGATCAGAGAAAAAAACAAGCAATATGTTTCTCGTAAAGGACATGAATAAGGGTACAATTCAGTTCAGAACTTGAAATTAAAAGAAGGAAAGCACTCAAGAAAGTGTATTTCAATAATTTCTTATTTATAAAAAGGTTAATAGGTAAGATGAACATTAATGAAATATTACTAAATAAATCCGACCTCGTGTCCTCCAGTACTTAGTATGTTTTCTATTCTAAGAAAATGATATTTAGAGCTATTACCCCAACATGTCAATTCTGAAACCTTTTTTTTTTTTGTTCTCATTCTTGAGAACAATTTTGAAGAAATAGTTAAAACACAACCAAACAGCCTCTTAATTCCTCAAACTCGTAGGAAATAATATAACATATGTAGAAGGGATTAAAAGGGATAACAGAAAAATAAGTCACATGTTTCCTCAAAGCAAAGCAGTCAAAAAATAGTACTTCAATAACCTAGTTAAAAACTTTAATAGATAATATTATCAACAAAAGAAGATTACTATATAGAAAACAACAAAACAAGAATTTAGACCTTCTGTCTTCTAGTATTTTTTTAATACTCATTCTTAGAAAACTGTTCTTGGACACAATTTCTCCAACAACTCAAGGAACCATTGAAACAATTTTGTTCTGGCTTTCCAGGACAGTATTACCAAAAACTGATTTTTTAAACGCAATCAAACAGGCTCTTAACTTTTTGAACTAAAAAGGACTCATATAACATACATAGAATGGATTGGAAAAGTAAAAGTGAATGACCAAAGATAATTTACTGAATAAGTGAACAATGAAACAAAGATCAGAGCTTGTATCCTCTAATAAGCTCTGTGTTTCCTATTCTGAAAGAACAATCACAATCACCCCGACAAGTCTGATAACTTCTGAACCAAAAAAAGAAAAAAAACACAGTGCTTTTGTTCTCATTCTTGAAAATAATCTTAAAGATTTGATTCAAGCGCAACCAAACCAGCTTTTATCTTCTCATATTCAAAAGAATTTGTATAACATATCTAGAAGGGACTAAAGGGCATAAGAGAAAAAAGGCATGTCACATGTTTACATACGAGCACAAACAAGGACTATGAATCAGTTGGGGCCACAAGATTTAAAGGAAAGCAGTCAAGAAATAATCCTCCAATAATTTTGCCAAAGAATTTACTAGGTAAGATGAAAAACGAATGCAAGCTTGCTACATAGGTAAACAACAAAAAAAAAGATCAGACTTTGTGTCCCCTAGTAATTTTTTTGCTCGTGTTCTTGAAAAACAGTTATTGGAGACGATAATCCACGAGTCTGGGAACTTCCGAAGCTATTTTGTTCTCATAGTTGAGAACAGTTCTCAAGAACTAAATTCTGGAACACAACTAAACAAATTCTTGAACACAAAAGAACTCAAATTACATATGTACAAAGGCTTAAAAGAGACAAGAGAAAAAACAAGTCACGTGTTTCCTCGAGAACACAAATGAGGACTTCACGTCAGTTGGCATCTTGAAATTAAAAGGAAGGCAGTCAAGAAACAATACATAATTAATCTTGTTAAAGAAAATTACTACGTAAGAAAGAACAATGAAAGAAACCTTACTAGATAAGAAAACAACAAAAGAAAGATAAGGTTTTGTATCACTTAGAAAAGCCACGAAATTATAGGGAAAAAGAAAGCACCTGATTCTCGGCGCCGGAGACGATGATGGGATAGGTAGTGAAATCTCGAGAGTACCGGATGGCGTCCTCTCTCTCCAACCAATCCTCGCATCGGCTGTACTCCCCGCCATCGTCTTCTACGGCACCGTGGGAAGACGAGGAGACGGATGCGAAGGAGTCTTCCAAGGCAACGCTGGTAGAGGGGAAATGGAAGGTGGAGGCCCAGTGGTGGACCGTGGCGACGTTCTTGACCACGTCGAGGCGGCCGAGGAAGGCGATCTCAGCTACGACGACGAGGCCAACAAACAGAGGCATCAGATTCGGCCATCGCTTCCGCGGGGTCGACGGCTGCTGCGTCCCCATCCGATGTCTCTTGCTCGAACAAGGAGGAGGCGAGCGAGAACAGAGAGGAGAGGGTGTTTGCTTTCGATCGATCGATCGATCGATCTATTCGAACGTCCTCGGGCTTGCTCTTTGGCCGGTCCCCCTCGGTACATCAAATGGGTACGGTTTTTCTAAGTTCACTTACATTGACGGTTAAAATCTATGACATATAACGAACTATATAACCTTCAAGTAAGATGGAATTTAGAGACAAATGATTAGTAAATAAATACAAATAACATATAAAAACAAAATATTCTAATAAATTATAAAATTAATTTATTATGTTTAAAAAATTACTATAAATATAATAATAATAATAATATTATTATTAATAATAATTTTAACTAAACCAAATACATGAAAAAGACTGATGTGTATAAGAAGAAAACTGTTTTCTTGTGTGGTGATGGAGGAAATAGTACTATTGTTTTAATTTCAATTTTTTTTGTTAAAACTTAATTATTGTTTATTTATTTCAGCAATAATAGAGTAGCAAAACGGAGTTTGACTACACTGTATGATCTCGCATCAGTATAAGAGCCCACAAGTCTATTACTTAAAACATATGAGTTGATTCAAAGGTCTTTCAATCAAAATAGTAGTGTCATAATTGGCTTGATCAATTTCATTAGCTAAATATTGTTTTCTATAGGATCACCTTTTGTTCTATTTTTATCAGTAGCTCAAATTACCTAAATCAGCTCGCAAAGGTTACCTAAATTAACCTTTTCGTGCTCACTAAAGATGTTGCATGACCTCTTCAACTTGCATGCCCACCTAATCGGACAAGACTTCAAGCATCCAATTCTTTTGTCTTAAAGAAGCATTGTAGCTACAAAGATGCAATTTGTTGAAGATGCAAAGAATCCAAGCAAATGAAGTGGTCCTATTCAATCTTGGTTGTGAGTAATACCCACATCTTCTCAAGAGATGGAACACTCCTGCAACCATACAACTTACATGTTTCCATGGAGAAGATCATCCTAGTCACTGAAGAAGTTTACACCTTATGCCTTCCAGATTGACTACCACAAACTACAGAACAATTTCTACATCTCAAGATGGAGGACATTGTTGCACCAATGAAGTAGGGCTACTGTCGTACATCAACTTTTTTGGTAAAATGGTGCTGCTTCTAGCTGCAAAAAATGAAATATATCTTCTTCCCATCATGCGCAGGAAGAAACTATCATAACTTCCTTTTGGATTATCTTTTCCAATGACATGCAGATGAGAGTTCAATTTACAAAGGTAAGGCCATATTACTCAAACAACTGTCTTCTTGATACACTGAGATTGTTGTTTACTGAAAACACAAAAGATTGCTAAAGGCGCTCACAAGAAAACAAGGCTGAGGCTGATATACATAATAACTAAAGGCTGATGGCTTATTATAGGTGAAACAGGAAACATGTTTCGTCAGCTGAACATTGTTCACGCACGAACTTCAGGTGTACTTGCTACTCTATGCTGACGAAGAAGCATCCAATTTGAAATCAGGATAAGCTTGTCCATCCCTATTCGACTTTGCATCTTCTTTCAGTACAAAGAACAATCTAAAAACAAGCATGCTTAACCTTGTGTCTACTACCATGTACCAGAAGCTTCATTCAGCATTCCCATAATTCAACTGTTCACCCGTTGATTGCCACACAGTGATGCTTCAGTCTCCACGGGCAGAAAGCCTGCACTCACCTCTGGTGTTCTGCCACTGGACCATGCATTCATTGCTTGTAGACAAGCATGTTTCTCATTAGAAGTTGATGCAAGAAGTGTTTCTCCAGATGGAACAACCTGAAAAATAACCAAAACAAAGATATCAGATGAAACTCACCTGGAGAACATCTCATTCCACCTTATACGAGAAAGAAGTCCTGGCAGTGAACGAGTTCAACGCATTACTTGATCAGTGATCGGTTCATGAACCACAGCATTCCCAAGTCTTCTTTTCCTGTGTATTCTAATCGACTTCTTCCCAGCCACAAGCTCGTCAGCAATGAAGTTCTGATCTGATACTTCTGTAGGATCAAGTTTCAGTTTTCAGGATACATATCCAAGTGGATAAAATATGACTAACAGTTAAAATTTCGTTTTATTATTGAAATAACGTGAGCTTGAGATTTGTAGAACTAAAACCATCATTCATTTTGCATATTTTTGTCAGGGGGTCCTCACTATAGAACTGGAATCAATAAGCATTTAGCAGACAATCTGCTTTATCTTTCTCAGATGCCTTGCGAATGCATCCTTCTTTCCAAGTGCATACAGAGGGTACAAATAGAGAAGAGGTAAAATGCTTGATGATTCCATCATACATGAACGAGTTGTGAAAACTTTTGGATAGGTAACCTACATCCGAACTGAACATTTTCTAGTGGATCCACAGGAAGCAGCAAAACAAGCATAAGTATATTATGTTTTCCTATGAGCAAACAAAAGTACTACAATGTAAATTTATGAAGACTATAAGTGGTTGAACGAAATAAAAACTTTCTCAACACAACTTACATTAATTATTAATGAGGAGGAGGGAAGAATAAATGCTCTTACCTTCAGCAATGGTTCCAACATCACCATCCATCTCATTAGGAGATCAATTATTTTCTACAAATTTTCTTTCCAAACTAGGGGGTCTTCTGAATATATATATATATATTTCTTACCAGAAAGAAGTGAGTGTTCCTCAGAATAAATCTCCTACCATGGGGTAGACCAAAGCAGCCAAACATTAGATAATAATTGTCAAACTAAGGCATTTAATCAAAGTTGGCAAATAAGGTCCTTAGAAGTGTAAGCAAAGCATGTCTCACAGTGAAGGGTGAAAAAAAGCTGGTGGGATAAATTAAAACGTATTTATAAATACTAAATGAAAGATTTAGCTTTCTGAGGATGAAAGTCTGGTTGTCTTTTGGTAGTTTCCTTATTAAAAACAAGACAACAAGGACAGAATGGATAAAAGTTGAAATGCAACTTTTCTAGATCACTCACCTTAAGGCAAACAAATATGCCTCACCTTAAGCAACTTCTTTATATGAAATTTCATCCATAACTAAAGAGAAAACACCTTGATCATTTTTATTATTCTGAAAATCTTTGCAGTTTACACTTCATTAAATGGATAATGATGATTGTCTTATCACATCAACACCAACAAACCATATAATGGTTGGTGGAAAACAAATTTAAAAATTCTGCCTTACTTGAAACAAGAACACAGAAAGAAATGGACTTGTAACAGATAGTGAACGAAAATCTAGGTGAAAAAGGAGTCGCATATGAAAAGAAGAAGATTAAAGAACCTGCACTTCTAGCAACAGAATCTTCACGACAGGTCCATTTTGAGCTTGTTGCTTCTCCATCATGCCTCACATTTGCTAGCTGGACTGATGGTCTGATGAACTCAATATTGTCAACCCTATCAGAAGACCTAACATGCCTTTTCTTCATAATGGAAGGTGACCGAAAATGTTGAATCCAAGGATTTGCATAAAAAGATAGAAAACCACTCTCAATATCTGCAGGGTTATTATCCCCATCAAATCTGCGACTCTCATGACAACTCCTACACAAGGCCTTAAACTGCAAAGTTAGATGTTATATGTCATGCCAAAAGATGAAGGGTACCATTGGGGTAAAGGAAGAAAGAGGAATCTCTTACCGTCTGACCAAATTTCGAATAATTTTCATATGGCTCACAGAATCCCTTGTGCTTTTTTATCCTTGACAACCAACCCACAAATGACTTAGAATGGTATTCTCCACTATATAACTCATTAACAAAAGATTCTTCAATGGAGTTGAGAAATAGTGTGTGTTTTTCATCTGTCCATTTATTCGATAGAGAATCCACCAAATGAGTATCCTGAAAGATTAGAACAATGCCACATTCTTAGAATATAGGAAGATACAACAATTTACAGAATGAACATTTAAATCAGCTAATGAACATGCAATGCAAGAAGGTGAATAAAACATGCAATGATGAAAATAAAGTGCATAACCTGACTGCAAGCGAATAATCAAAGCAACAAAAATAAAAGTTGCAACCTCACAGTGGAATCAATAGTCGAAAATGTCATAGTAGAAGAAGGTCAAGAAGTAATCCAAGTACTATAAGTATTGCCACCAAAAATGTATACCAGGACTTCAGGGACAGATTGAGAAAATTTCACAAACATTCGTGATCTGATCTCAACAAAAATCATTTTCCTAATTGGCCATTTGGAAAAGAACAAAAGCTCTTGGTTTTAGTGACCTTAGTGAAGTGTAGCAGAGATTTAAGTTGCAAGTTAAGATTGATAATGATGGCCTTTTCTTGGAAAATGGTGAACATGTGGTTGTCAAAGTCTCTAGTTGCGGCAGTCATGATGATTGTTGTATTTGTGGAGTTAAAAAACGTAGAGTTCCACTGATATAGATAAAAAATGTAGAGTTAAAATTGTACCATCTGATAAGTTCTAATATTGATCATTGTTAGGGCATGCAGAGCAGGGGTATAGGGGCTTATAAGTATAATTTTCATACAAAAAAGGTTTTCAGTTTTGCGTGATTACCAGTGGCACAAAAAGGATTGTTCATCTGTAGACGAGGCATATTAGGCCAGGTCTATGGCTGGACAAAAATGGGGATTGAGCGATGAGGGTGTGAGAGCAAGCCAAAGATGGGTGTAGAGTTCCACTGAAGTATTTGGTCATTCTAACAATTTGCAGATACAAAGCAAACCAAATAAATGAAACCATTAAAGAAAAGAAAACATATAATTAGGTACTTGATACTAGTAGAATTTCCATGTGTCAAAAACAAGGGAATGAGTTGTATATGTTGTTCTAAAAACTAATAGAACATGGAGAAATAAGAGTCAATAGAAAAGGCTGTTCTGTTTCACGCGTACATGCAGTGTGCTAGTAAGATTGCAACTAGTGTATTAGGTTGAAATTACTGTTTGTGTTATAAATAACAATAATAAAAGAGCTATAAGCTAATAGCATATATCCATGATCTTGGTGGGAGACATAAAAGAGAGTGAGTCAACAAGTCTTGTTGCCTTAACACCAAGTGAAAAATGCTATGGTGTGGAAGCAGCCATGTCACTAACCATGGGGCTTGAACCTCTAACAGGGCACCATTTAGGACTGAAGTGTTTGGACCATGGATCAAGTTCCGAGAACTACTTGCAAAATGGACGAGGACAAGGGGGAGGTGAACAGCAAGATGTTTTCTCAAGAGCTGCACTACCTGTCAGATGCAGACCTTCCACTCATATGAGGTGTTGCCATCATTGTCCATGACCCTTCACAGATTGCAAGCGATGTGAAGGTCATGGAGGGAACCGAGAGTCAGCAGTTGCCCATGAATGCAGTCTGTGGGTCATCCCCTGATGCCTACTGGTTCATTGCTGGTGGACCACCCTCTACTTAAAACATGGCCACCACCATTGGGCAAAAGCTCTTGCCTAAGACAACTTCCAGTTGTCCAAGGTATGCAACAAAACCCTTACCCACCCCATGTGTTGCTCTCTTAGCTTTCATCTCCCCTTGACCGACTTAGGCCTTGAAGGGACCTGCTGAAGTCCTCTCCGATAACCTGTTAGGTTTTTTGCCCCGTCTTGTAAAGCATCCACCAGCTTTCTCCCACCTTTCTTAATAAGGTCCTGGTCAGCTAAAGTATGAACAGAATCTAGGAGTTCAACACCCATCGATCATAAAAAAAGAATGTACACTTACGGAAACTGATCACAATAAAACAGAGGATGAAATAATGGGTAAAAGTCAGAAGGGAGCAAACAAGTGCACTATATTGTATTACTGGCAAGCTCCAGCATTGCTGGCAAATTTATGGAGTTGAATACGTTATATTGTACTTATCCAGCAACACTGACAAAGTTTAATTTCTATTCCACTTTTGGGAGAAGATCAGAAGACTTCCTACTGAGAGAATCCTGTTAAGAGAACAATTTTACTTGTAGAGGTTACCTACTATAGTTTTCTACCTAATATATGGAGTAAAGATTCTCCCCTTCACCTTCATTTTTGTTCTATAGAAACATCCTTACAGATCTTGGACGTGATCTCACCAGAACATCCTGCAGAATTTAAGAATTGGTTCAGATAAAAAATTCTAAGATATTAACAAAACCAGACACAATGTGAACTTAATCTGATTAGATGACATCTATCTCAAGTAAACGAACCCATAAGATCACAAACAAAACCACCTTTTTCTTTACATAGTCAGCTTTCTCATTAGCAAAATCCATTTAAGCCAGCAACGCCGACGTTCGTATCACAAAGTGACCAAATTTAAACAATTACTAAAGACTCTGTCCTCTCTAAGAAACTTATCTTCTTCCAAAAATTCACAATTCCAAAATTTCTTGGAAAGGAGATTGCATACACCTTTTTAATCCAAAATAAAATATCTCCTGCGCATTTTCTCATGCTTAATTATCAAAATATCTCCTTGATACCCAAGATTCCCCTCCTCTCCAACAATGATATATAAACACTAAAGAGAAGAAATAACACATAAATTAGCACTGCTGTTCAAGAAATACCCATACGATAAACCTAAAATTAACACAATCCAAAGTAATTCACACAAGCATCCACCGAGATTCGTCTTTAAAGACCCCAATCCTCGGGCCGATCAAATTAGACCAAAAGGGAACCAAGAACCATAGGTACATCGTAAGCGAGAGGAAATCATCATTTACCTTGTTCGGGCCCTCTATGGTCGACATCTCTGCCGTGCTCGGCCGATTCAAAAGATCATCACCCATGAATACGGAGATCTCTTCCCAGGACGGTTTTCTTCAGCATCAAACGTGAAGAAGATAAATCTCCCTCGCCCTATGCCGCCTCCTCACCGAACGGAAGAACTAAACGGAGAGTGACAGAGATTTTTTTATCGCGGTTATTCTCGGTGGGGTCCGGTGGGCTTGTCCGTCGTGGCGACTGTTTGCCACGTGGAAAGGCCGTTGTCGGTCCCAATACATGGTGGGGCCTTCGGTATCTCTCCAGCCAGATATTTTTGCAACGGCAAAAGATCTGCCTGCCGGATCGATGACGTGGCAAGAACGGACATAAAGGGACTCTTTTAGCCCCCAACAAGACAGTGTTTCGTGTTCCAATACTTACACCAAAACCTTTACCCGACCCACGTGGCTCTCTTCGCGGATCCAACGTGTGATGAGTCTGCCACGCGGGGACTCGATGAAGAACCGTGGGTAGGCATCCTTCGTGGCGATACTTTTCCTACCTTTCTTCCCTTCGCCAGCTCACGAATCTGCCCCATTACTGGAAGGCCCATTTCGGGCCCACGTGACCCCTTTCCAATCGTAAAGCAGGTAGTCACGGTGGCTAACAAAGTCGGGTAAGAAAACATTATTGGCCAACGGCTTTTTGTCACTTACAAGCGCAATGCTTTGAAAATTTAAAAGGGCATTGTGTTCAATTATTATTGCAGCAACGAAGCCACAAATTTAAAATAGTAATTATAATTTTGTTAACGTGAATCATAAATTAGTCCTTTAGAATCACGGGAAAACACAATTTTATGTAAATATTATCATTATTAGATATTATCTTTTGGATCTTGTTTTCCTTATAGAAAGAGGGAAGATATGGGACGGGGCACGCGGTCGGGGTCAAATGTGGGCTATTTGAGTCCGTAATTAATGTGAATGTGGCTAACTCGAGCTCAATGTGTAGTTGACCTGTTGAAGCCCACCGTACGGCCGTTTCTTAACGAACTAGCGTCGTCGTGAGACGGAGACCCAAACCGAAACAAGACCTGTCGGTCGAAGTTTCTAGGGCTAGTGGTCGAGTACGCTACGCTCTCCTGTGATCGTGGAGAGAAACGGAGGGAGGAAGGGGAAGAAGGGAAGGGAAGGATGTGGCACGAGGCGCGGAGGTCAGAGAGGAAGGTCCACGACATGATGGACGCGGCCCGGAAGCGGGCGCAGCGGCGCGCCGTGTACCTTGCCAAGCGCCGTGGCGACCCCCAGCAGTTGCTCCAGGTCACCGGTGCCCGCTGCCGCGTCTACCGCGACGACGGATTGTACCAGGCCGCCCAGGACCAGCAGGGATTGTGCGTAATCCGCCCTTTTCTCCATGACCGCTGCTTCTTATTCTAATTTATCCTTTGGTGTTTAAGTCTTGTAGGTTTTACACTTTCGTCGGTGAAGGTTAGATTATTACGTGATTTCTTATCTATTTGGCGTTTAAAGTTTCATCTTGACGACGTGAGCTTGGGAGACGTGTGTCCGAATGATTAGGCTTGCTGTTAAGCAAGTTCTTTTGGTTGATAATGCTATTCATATCCTAAGAGGACAAGTTTCGTAGCATCTGATGTCTTTAATTGTACCGCTTTGCATTCGTCAGGAATTAGAATTTCTCCAAATCAGAAACGGTTAAAACCAATGATGTTGACATCATATTGTTAATAAGTACCTTGGTGATGCTATTAGCTCTTCCTGAAAAGTGGACCCTAAATATTAGGGAGTTGTGTCTTGGTGGAGTTACAGCTCATTTTGGATGTATTTTTCTTCATTGGTAATGGACACTATATGACCTACATTAATAATAGTGTCTCCTAGCACTTCCAGGATAGCTTTGTAACTTTATTCTCATATATATTGAAGATACTTTGGATCCAATCATTCTTTGATATGGTTTAACTTTGCTAAGTGATCTTTGGCATCTATGCCGATTTTCACCTCCATGCTTACTCTTGTTTTCAACTTTAGCTGCATAATTTTTTTTTTATCCTCCATGTCCGGTGAGGAAGAATCACGGAGTTGTAAAGTCTACACTGTAAGGAACAAAAAGTGATAGCAAAACCTTCTTGGTGTTTGCCTGGTTGGAATTTCAGTGAATTGCTAAATGAAGGTTGACGTTTTCAGCTTATCGTATTGAATGGAAGAGGTGCTTATGTCTAGGCAGATTCTTATAGGAAGTCAAACTAATCTAATACTGTTCACAGTGCAAAACATGGTGACCAGTCAAGTGTCAACTGCTTTACAGGTCTCAGATAATTGGATGCTTGTTATACTTGCTGGTCTTAGTAGTTCTGTGCCACTGTCTCTTGTAGATTGGTTGCTTTAATCTTTTCTGGGCCTAGATTCCCAATTGAAATATTCTGAATCTTGTAGTTATCTTTAATCTTTCTGGTAATCTGCATCATTGTTCTTATTGCAGGATACCATGGAATGGAAAGCAAGATATCTTGATTGACAGGTTGATTTTTGGATCTTATGCAAATCATAAAATCAATGCAGCCATTACAGAAATTTTACGTTTTGCTTGGCAGATTTGATGGCCGCGCTCTTCTTGATTTTATTCGAGATTCTAGTTCTCATGCTTATAGAGTTCAGCAGAAAACTGAGGAAGAAGAAGAAGTAGAAGAGTTTGTTAATTTTAAGCGTTACCGGGATTTAATTAAGCTTCGACGTAGAGGATGTCGGTAGTTTGACTTTTTCTTCCATCTCAGTGTTTTAGGATAATTATTTTTTTCTTATTTTTTAAAATTTCTGATATCAGATATGTTTTTGGACATGTTATGTAACATGACTAGCTAAATTATACAATATATGCTTTTGTGTAATAAAATATATGTCCACAGTTACTGATGATGAGGGATTGCAACATGTTCACCAACAGCTGGAGGCAAAGAATTCACTTCCATTTGCATTTGAAAGGTATGAGTACATTTGTTTTTCCTCTTGAAGGTGTTGGTTAAGTGAGATGCTCTTGAAGTGTTTGACTTAATAGCTTGCAAAAATTATCAGTTTGTTATGCACGTGAAGGCTGCAAAATTTGAAGAGAATATGGAGCATGCTAACATATAAAGCAAAAAGAAATTTCTTGTTTGTGTCAGCTTGTTAGTGCCTTGTGTTACACCTTGTAAGGTATCTTTTTTTTTTTTGTGTAATCCCGCCTATCAAGTTAGGCACTTGGAGATCTATAATGAATTGTTGGAATGAAATATTGTTGCCAGGAAACCTAAAATTTTGACTCCTCTCCATCTATATCTGAATTTTTTGCATAATCTCTATTGCTCTTATCAGGTTGCATACCTATTTATATAATTAATTATCAATTCTGTCTCTTATTGCATGATAAAACCACTTCAGTGGTGGACATGTCCTCGTGTTTTATCCTTAAGTTTCCTACGTGGGATTCTCTTAGAAATATTAGTTTTTCTCCTTTCAGTGCAACCAAGTATTTCTAACCATCACAGTGATTTCTTGGGATGTTGTGGTAGTCTTTTGAAAGCATAACGAGTAAATGAAGGCCACATTTGTGAAACTTTTCTTGATAATATATGAGGCTCCTGAGGTAATGAACTAAGAACCAACTTCATGAGTGTTTTAGTCACAGTACATGAAGACTTAAGGTCGATAGTTTTTTCCAATGAAGCCATGCATAATCGAGGATGTATACCAAGATAATTTGTTTAGTTTGCTGAAACAAGTTCTCAGAAATGTCTTTTATTCTTCTGAGTCACAAGTCGCATGTGTTTGCTCTTGTTCAACTGATTAATTATTTGACAAAAGAGATTCTGTCTGTACAATCATACAAATTGTTTCATGTCCATGTTTTTCCCTCTCCATAAGGCTAGCAGCTCAAGTAATCCAGTTTTGGGACCAACTCCTTCATTTCTGCTGCAAACCATCTAAGTCACCTAGTTTTAGCACTTCAGCATGGAGGAATCGGATGAGTGCTTACCATGTTGCATATTCTCACTTGACAGATTTTTTGAGAATATGTTTAAATTGATCTGCTTATTGTAGTTTAGCTTTATTTGCACACAGGCCGCGATCCACACAGCTTCCAGTGAGCAAAGGTTCATACTCACAGGTCCGATTCTCCTACAAAGGAGAAGGTCATGAAGAATCTCACAATTTGGACAGTGAAAGTGAGGATGAAGATAATGATGAGGATGATGATGAAAAAGATTTCAGTAGTGATGATAGTAATGATGAGAGGATGGAAACTATTGCTAAAGAGTTTGGCATCAAGAGATACAACTGGCTTGTTTATATGGATAAAAAGGCCAAGGAGGAAGAGAAAAGGCAAAAGGAAATAATTAGAGGAGATCCTGCTATTGTAAATTCATGTTTATTTTATTGATGTGTATATCTATACATGTAGTACCAATTGAACTCATTATCTTTAATTTGCTAGAGAAAATTGAGTCGCAAGGAAAGAAGGAAGGCTTCTCAGATGGAAAGGGAAAAAGAAAGGGAAGCAGCACATCTGACAGGAAGGGCACCTCATCATGATCCTTACAGGTAAAGTCATGGTATTTACATTTTTCTTTTTTCACTTTACATGGTCATTGACAGATCTGCCTCAAAGTATTGTCAGTGTTATGTCTTTGATGATGGTTAACGTCCATGAACATACAGGGAGTCGCGTCAAAGTCCCACATATGAAGCTTATCCCAGGAGCAGAATGTATGCTTTAAATGGCTTATTTGTTAGAAGTTATTCCTTGGTTCTAGATTTTTTTCCTTTAACTTTATTTCAACAGATCAAGATCCAGGTCCCGGTCATTTTCACCTTCACATTCAAGATGGCATGAACACAGTTCTCATGCTGATAATGGGCATCGAAGCAAGTCGAAGCCTCCGAAAATTGAATATATTACAGAGTTTGGTGGTACAAACAACTTGGACCAAAAATTTGGAGGAGTCTCCCCACCATCATCTCCATTGCAAGCTGATCTATCAAACCGGTTGGGGCACTCGACCTTTAATACTTGCAAAGATAGATTGGGAACTTTTCTCTGCTGCAGCTTATTCTGATGGTCATTCTGGTTTCCTAAAGCTGCGTATATGGGGTTCAGGGTTTGGTGGAACTTTTAATTAACGGTCATTACTTAAGGGTGGGGGTCAGTATTTGGTCAGGTTTGGGTGTTCTTTAGGTTGGGGATCTGGAGCTAAAGTTGCACTCTGGATCCGTTTTATAGCTTTTATTAACACACACGACCTATGTGTAAAACTGACTGACATGATCGCTTCAAGAGTTCCTGTTCTGGATGGATGTTAACACTTTGTTGCCTGCAATGTCACTCGTTGTTTTGTATGCTTGCAGGGCATCAGGTGGTCGAATTCTTGAGGCACTTCATGTTGATCCTGCATCTGCTATGTCTCTTGAACAGGAAAAGAATGCTAAAATGTTGAGACCACCGATCA